>NC_080576.1:87379851-87685036 GCF_029962835.1 Magnolia sinica | reverse complement strand
TGACACCTTTGCTCCATCTGACCTCAACAATGGTACTCTTGCATAAACGACATGCTCATCCACTGGGCCCGACAATGAAGGGAGACATTTGTGGAAAATCCCTAACTGACCTCGACAATTAGGGTCTTGCACAAACAACATGCTCACCCAACCTGACTTGACACTAAGTAGGCTCGTTACACCTCTTCCCCATCCGACCTCGGCAGTAGGGCTCTTACACAGCCAATATGCTCACCTAACTTGTGTATATACATGGAGGAAGTGCCTGACTTGTTGCAACTTGCAGCTGATCGCTATGTGAGACAAACATGCATCAAATCCACCCTGTCTATTAGGTGCACCATCACATTTTCACCATGGGTCCTAAAAGTCAGTCAAATCCAAGACTTTGGTGGGGGGCACTATACGGGATGGTGCAAAATCATGCCTAAAATTGTAAATTCACATGGTGTGGCCCACATGAGTCTTTGTATGTCCTAATCTTCGGGGACATCCTAGTGTTGCACATCAAATGAGTGGATTCAATGGCATATACACACTACTATACCCCACATGCAATTTGGACAAATTATCATGGGACTTTCCATCTCAACTATTTGCCATGGTGTAACATACCTCAGTTGCTTAATTAGGCTGATTTTTGGGCCCTAGTCAGGGTGGCGCACCTAATGGACGGGGTGGATCTCATCCAATGTTTGAAGTATCAGTATCGCTACAAGTTTCACTAGCTGAGGATACGGAAACAATATCGATATCGTCGTTAATATCATTGTAATCGTAAATGTGGGGAAACATGGAGAAAACAATGGATTTTTTTAGTGAAACTTCAGAAGATGCTAAAATACACATATTTACATATTTAGGAATATTAAAAAAAATGCAAAAAGAATGCACACATAATAAGTTTACATTTGATGGGGCCCTAAAAGCATGTGCCATTATAAGAAATCAGTCCAATGACTCCAACCTTCCCATTTAGCCATCCATCTAAACATCCATCAATATTTCATAATATCGATATCATGATATTTCACGAAGAAATCATCAACAATTAGAAAGGAAATGAAAAATTGTAGTCTCGATATCGTGTATGTTATGATAACGATAATATCAAGATATTATCAATATTATCAACGACAAATTGAACATTGCATACAACCATGTGCCCATAAAAAAATTGAAATGGATTTTTTTTTTTTTTAATAAACAAAATTTTGGCTATATCGATGCATCAGTGATAGTACTGAAATATCACCGATACACTTGTGATACAAAGTGACACCTAGAATTTACACAATTGAAAACAGTGGCGATTTCAATACATTAGCAATACAATTGACACCTAGAATTTACATACATGAAAATATTGGCGATACATACATTGCTGGTACTTGGAATTTCTGATACTACTAATGTGATCAGTATCGCTACTAGTGTTATTAGTATCGCCGAGCTAGAGATAAGGATAATATCGGGGATACTTCAAACAATGATCTCATCCACGTGAAGTGGTTCCATCCACATCAGTAAAAGTAATGTACCTTACCAGTGTTTTCTACCAGTGTTTTCTTTTTTATAATTCCTAACTCTTGAAACGGTGGGGCAATGGTTGAAGAGGAAAGATGTGTTTTGTAATGAAATACTTAAATGTAGTGTTTTAAATATCGACGATATCAGCCGATATATCCCACTATATATCTTGTATCTCACTTGTGCGATATGAAACGCACAAGTAATGCCGATATATTTCACCTATTCAATCCAATGAACATTTTCGATCCATGTTTTTGTCGTAAATCGCGTTAAACTAGTGTCCAATGGTTACAAATTTATGATTCTTCATGTTTTCGATGAAAAATCATGGATTTGGAACTTCAATTTTGACATTTGGGGGAGATGGACCAAGTTGTGGAAAATTGAGAAAATTCTAAATTTCTAAATTTCTTGCAAATTAGTTGCAATCTTTTATCCAAACACAAAATTAATTAAACATGTATGCAGTGTTCGAAGTATCGGTATCGTTGGCTAGGGATATGGAAAAAATATTGATATCGCCGATAATATCGCTGATAACCGGAAATGTGGGGAAACATGGGAAAAACGGTGAAATTTTTAGCAAAACTTTAGGAGATGTTAAAGTGTATATATTTGCATATTTAGAAATAAAAAAATTGTAAAAAGAATACATACATAACAAGTTTCCATTTAATGGGGCCTTAAAAGCATGTGTTGTTATAAGAAATCAATCCAACCATCTCATCCGGCCTATTTAACCATCCAACCCTTTAAAAATAAAAATAAAAATAAATAACATATAAATTATGATAGTCTCATAAAGTTTCACAAATTAAAAGTTGCGTTGTTCATCTATAGGGGAGAGGTGGGTGTGTGTGTGTGTGTGTGTGTGTGTGTGTAAAATTTCGTAGATGCAAGAGGCTATACAAAGATTCGGGCATCGTTGTGAACAAAAATAGAACAGCGACGCCTATCGTGAGCAGAGAAAGGAGGGTTAACCCTCTCTTAAATTGCCTAAGCCTACTCTATCCAAAAATAGGAGACCTCTAACTATAAAGGGGAGCTCGGACTGGGACCGATAGAACGAGGGAACTTGACCCTCGTTGGCTTTGCGGACAACGGCATCAGCCACTGAGTTTGCTTCCCTAGGAGTGAAGGAGAGATTGATATCCCGATGAGGCATAAGAGCTTTAATTCGGACTTTCCAGTACTAGATGGTCCACGCAGGAGGAGTAGATCTGGAGAGGGTATCGATCATGGATTTGGAGTCATGCTCAATATCCAAATTGTTAATATCCAGCTCCACGCACCTCATGAGGCCTTCCCAGATGGCTCTTATCTCAGCCTGGGTGTTGGATCCAAACCCGTAGCTAGTTGAGAAGGCAAACAACACCTCTCCATCGTAGTTCCTATAGACGCCCCCACCACCTATCGGGCCAAGATTCCCAAGAGATGATCCGTCGATGTTGATTTTGAACCGGCCGCTCCTGGGTCTGGTCCACTTGACCACTTGGGCTGGATTCTGGCTGACGGATCTCCCCTGAATTCTAAGAGCTGACGGGGTTTCCTCTGAGAATCGGCTGATAATTCTCGGCAGGGGTAGAGACGGGCCGATCATAGAGAACCAGTGTAGGACCTTTCAGATCAGCCTATCTGAGCAAAATGGGGTGTCTTTGAGGCGGGCTGAGTTCCTGGCCAGCCACAATTCCTAGAAAATGAGAGAAGGGGTGAGACCCTTGAGAATTTGTAGTCGATAAGAGGGGGCTGACATTGTCTACCATAAATTTGCTAGGCCATGGGCTGTTGAATGGGCCGAGTGGAGCATGCCGAAGATGGAGTGGAAGTGGTTCCAAACCTTAAATGCAAACATCCATCGATATTGCAAAATATAAATGACACATTAATTTCACCAAGAAATCATCAACAATTGGAAAGGAAACGGAAGATTGTGGTCTCAATATCGCGCATGTTACGATATTGATAATATTATCAATAAAAAATTGAACACTACATACAACCATGTGCCCATGAAAAAAAAAAAATTGAAATAATTTTTTTCCTAATAAACAAAATTTTAATGATATCAATTCATTGGCGATATTATTGAAATATCGTCGATTCACTTATGATACAAGCATTACCTAGAATTTGCATGGTTGAAAATATTGGTGATACATTGGCGATATTGATGCGTTGGTAATACAAGCGACACCTAGAATTTACATAGTTGAAAATATTGGGGATTACATTAGTGATATTGATATGTTGGCGATACTTAGCAATACATTGCTAATACCTGGAATTTTTGATACTACCAGCGTTATCGGTATCGTTGAGCTGGAGATAAAGATAATATCGGAGATAATTCAAACATTGCATGTATGTAACCTGATCGAGCGATTCTTCTTTTGCTTTTGAATATATTGCTTGTGTTTCCATCCATGTCTTCTTACGTTTATAAATTATATGAATAGACTTTGAATATACTTGCATCAATTCAGTTGGAAAGTGCATATATTAGGACCCCATACAAAGGAAACCCTATTATGTGCACTTTCTTTTTTTCATTTTTTAAAAAAATATTTCTAAGTGTGTATTGATGTCTTTTTCAACAATCCTTGAAGTTCCATTGAAAAAATCGACTAATTTCCCAATATTCCCATGTTTCCCAACAACAACGATACATTACACGATACAACCGATATATCCTATGCGATAACGGATATGTATCTGTATCCCAAGGGTGCGATGCATTATGCGATAACGATATTTAAAACATTGCTTAAATGCCCTAGAGAAATTGAGACAGTCATTTCTAGATGGTAATTTCGTATCTTTATGAAAGGAGCAAGAAAACTCCCTTAAAGCCCCTTAACATGTGAAATATTAATCAATTTATAGGTGTAATCTTCTAATTTCATAAGGGCGATGGAAGTAGGAATGACTTGGCTTTTAGGAGTACTATAGATTAAAAAGAACTGTGAAGCAAGACCAACATCTATGATGTAAACCTCAGGTTTTTTTGTGTCTCTGCAATATTTATCCTATAAAAGGAGGCTTGTCAGTTCATGCTATGACCCATCTAGATACAAATGAAATGCATAATATACAACGTTTTTCTCGCTTTGTTGTGTAGTCATTATAATGAAGTTCCGTGATCAGATTGTTCTCTCACTTTGGTGAATTGGTTGTTTCTACTTAGGTTTTGTTTGGAGGAAATTGGGGCTGTTGCCAATAACTGTGGACAATTTTTCCAATATCTTTAACTTTTACCTTGCTTAGTTTATATGCAACGGAGACCAAGAACTGCACCGGTTAGGAGTGAGTTTGTGCAAGTTGAAGGCTCTAGAAGGGCAAGGAGGAGACTGAAAAGGACATGGATGGATGTAGTAGGAAAAGACTTGATGACCTATGGTCTAATTGAAGTTATGGCCCTTGGAAGACTGGAGTGGTGGAACGGATTCATGTAGCCAACACCAGTTAGTTGGGATAAGTCTTAGATGATGATGATGGTGGCGATCTTGCTTATTTGTGTGTTGCTGCAAATGTAAAATTGAAATGGATAAACAATGTTGGAAGAGGTGGTTTGCTGGTTGTGATGTTGGATATTTGTTGCAGATTCTGTTTTGTAGTCTATGGTGCTATTACTTTATATAAAATAAATGAAAAGGAGTGGTGAAGCCAGACAAATATCAATGATTTAAACCTCATGCTTTCTTGTGTGTGCAATGTTTTCCTGTAAAAGGCTTGTTGATCATTCCATGATCATCAAGATACAAATGAACATCATCAAATACTTGCCCATCAAGATACAAATGAAATATGTCACATACATGGTTTTTTCTCACTTTGTTTATAATCCTATAGATCCGTGATCGGGTTGTCACCTACTTTGGCAAATTGATTGTTTCCTCTATATTGTTAATTTTAATATCACAAGTAGATGATAATTCATAATTGTGAACATAAAATCAGTTCTGGAATCTGGATTGACCAGTTCCATCCACTTGAAGTTCTTTTCCAAATTCTAAAAATGACATGATTTGTTGTCTTAGGTATATGTTTCCATCAACATTGGAGCATGCTATGTTAAAGTTGAGGATGATGGTGAGTACTGATTTTGCTTTCTTTATCTTAATATTATGACCATTCCAATTCACTGCATGCATTTTATAATATGTATGTCATGCTTGCAGGATGCGGTATTTCACGTGATGGATTGGTTCTCTTGGGGGAAAAATATGGTACACATGTAATTATGTTTTCCAATTAATTTTTTCAGACTTTTTGCAATGTCACTGATATGTAGAACCTACTTGCCCTCATACTTTCTTGTCGAGGTTAGCACCTGAATTTGCATTTCCTGCATTCACCAAGAAATAATTTCTGTATAAGATTGAATTTGGCACTTCTTTCTATTGTTTCATGAGTTTTTGGCATCAATTATCTTTCAAGATATGTGATAAGTGGCTCTCTTACAGCTGAATATGTGGTTATTGTTCTTTGGGGAATTTTTATTTTTTATTTTTTAGAACTTCACAAGTTATTGTTAGATCATTGGACGTTGATAGTGAATTTAATAGGGATTGCCAATAGATCAAATCTCACAGAGAGAGCTTTAACAGAACATAAATTTCAAGATTAGAGAAGTTGTGCTGGAAAACGTGATTGGGGTTTCCACGATCTATATTTAATACATCTTCCTATGAAGCTATACTTTTGCTTACGTAAAGAGAAAGAATACAAGGATAAAGATGGAGAAAAGGATACGAATATGTAGAGAAATGATCAACTGCACACCAGTGCGCAGCTAGCTACATGCGCACCTCATCATCAGCTGTTGGATCTGGCAGACGGCTGAGATTAAAACAATCTTAGTGCGCACGCCTCGAAACATTGACTCGAGAGACTCACTCTCCCGCAATCCCATTGCCAGATTTCTCGGGCTCTCTCTCTCTCTCTCTCTCTCTCTCTCTCTCGCCTTCAGTCTCTCGCCTCCTGTCTAAATCGGAAACTGGTTGCATGTTGCTGTCCATGGTATGTTGACGTCACCAAATTCCGTAGGCCCCTCTATGATGTATGTGTTATATCCACATCGTTCATCCATTTTACGATATCATTATAGGGCATTGTCCCAAAAATGAGGCAGATCCAAAGCTCAAGTGGACCACACCACAGAAAGTTGTGTGGATTGAACATCTACCATTGAAAGCTTCTTGGGGGCTATAGAAGTTTTGGAACAATTTGATATTTGTTTTTTTTCCCTTCATCCAGGTCCGTGTGACCTCATGACTACGTTGGATGACAAATAAACATCATGGTGGACCCTAAGAAGGTTTCAATGGTAAGAATCATTGTCCCCACCGTTTCTGTGGTGTGGTCCACTCAAGCTTTGGATATGTCTCATATTTGGGCCCTTACTTAAAATGATATTTCCAAATGGATGGATGGTGTGGATATAACACATATATCATGGTGGGTCCTACAGAACTTGGTGACGTCAAGACACCACCGAAGTTAGTGGTGTGGCACACCATGCAATCCACTTTCGATTCAAATTCTCTCTCTCCAACTCTCTCTCTCTCTCTCTCTCTCTCTCTCTCTAGTATAGTGCAAGGTTATATTACAGAGGTACAACACTCCCCCTTAAATTAATGCAAGTCAAGAAGCACCAATTTTCCAACAAGGCAGGCAGGCATAAGTAGAAATGGTTGTGGCTTCAGTAAGTAGTTCAGTGTACTAATATGTTTAGCATGTTCATGAAATACTAGATTAGAAGCAATTTGAATGGCACTAGTATTGTTGGCATGAAGTGGTGTCAGAGTAGTTGTAGTGACCTCAAATTCCTTAAGAAGGCCAATGAGCGAGATAATTTCACCAGTAGCCAATGTTTGAAGTATCAGTATCGCTACAAGTTTCGTTGGCCAGGGATACGGAAACAATATCGATATTGTCGTTAATATCACTGATAACCGGAAATGTGGGGAAACATGGGAAAAAAACGGTGGAATTTTTAGTGAAACTTCAGAAGATGCTAAAATACACATATTTGTATATTTAGGAATATACAAATAAGTTTACATTTAATGGGGGGCCTAAAGCATGTGCCGTCGTAAGAAATCAGTCCAACCATCCCATCTAACCATCCAACCATCCATCCAACCTTCCATCCAAACATCCATTGATATTTCAGAGTATCAACAACATGATATTTCACAAAAAAAATCATCAACAACTGGAAAGGAAATGAAAGATTGTGGTCTCAATATCGTGTATATTATAATAACGATAATATCAAGATATTATCAATATTATCAATGACAAATTGAACATTGCATACAACCATGTGCCCCTAAAAAATTGAAATGGATTTTTTTTTTTAATTTTATTTTAATAAACAAAATTTTGGTAATATCGATGTGTTGGCAATATTATTGAAATATCGCCGATACAGTTGTGATACAAGCAACACCTAGAATTTACACAATCGAAAATATTGGCAGCATCGATACATCAGCAATACAAGTGACACCTAGAATTTACATAGTTGAAAATATTGTCGATACTTAGCGATACTTAGCGATACATTGCTAGTACCTGGAATTTTTGATACTACCAGTGTGATCGGTATTGCTACTAGTGTTATCGGCATCGCCGAGCAAGAGATAAAGATAATATCGGGGATACTTTGAACGGCAGTAGCTGTTTGAATTGGTATTTGGCTATGGTAGAAGATTTGAGATAAGTATAGACCCAACTAGCAATACTAGAAGACGTGATAATTTGATGTACAGCGCTGACATGAATGTGTTGAGGACCTGATACAAACTAGCTGACCATATCGATGACATGAGCTATACTTGGTCAGTCATAATGAGATAAATGAGGCTTCTCATGAGATGCCTGTATTGAATGGGATCATCTAAGGATTTCATTCATCTTTTTGGAACTCGATTTAGCTCCATAGGAGTTTGAGCAATATGATTTTTAGTCTGATATGCAATAGTTATAAGAACTTCAATAGTTTTCTCATTGACAAAGATTCTTTTCAGCGAAGCTGAGCATAGAGCACTTGTTCACGCTGCTTCCAGGATTGTTTGGCTTCAATGGCTTCTATTAGATATGGGAGTACATTTCAAGGATCCTAACCCTATACAACTTGGACTCATTTATAAAGTAGAAAAATACACATGATGCCATGCTGCAATGATGGGCTGATGTCATCTCAGCATCACACGGCCCTTTTGTCTTTCAAACCAACTGCACACCTCTGCCTTTGCTGCTCTATTGGGTTGAATATGAGCCTGGACTGCTGTTGCTGTCAAGCTAGCTATTGGGCTTATTTTGGGTCTGATTTGGTCCACTTTGGGTTATGAGTTCTGCCTTTATTTGTTTATTTTTGATTGGCAATAAAATTTTTATTAAATCAATGAGAAGATAGAAACATCAAACAAGAGGCACTGATGAGCCAATTTTGAGTGACCCTTTCATCACTCTCTCTTTAGTGAGCGAGTTGGCAATCTTGTTGGCTTCTCTTGGAATATTTGAGAATACCTACCTTGCTCAGAACTTGAGTTCTTCTTTTATTGACAATGCCTTCTTGCGGTTTAGATGACCCAATTGATTCTGATGTAATTCAAAAGGTAAAACTGACTATTGCAGGGTTTAGTAATTGAAATGAGCAATAGAATCTCAATCTCCTACAGGCAAGAATAATATCCAATGGTTAGAAATAGTTCTCCAACAGAATAGAACAGTTCTATAGCAATCAGAACAAGATTTGGAGTCCCAAAAATAGGAATCTCAACAAATAAAACAATAAAAAAGTGTACTACATATGCATGTGCAATAGAGTAGGAGGATAGAAGTTTATCAACTTGAACCAACCTTGGTTTGAACACCCAAAAACACCAAAATATGCTTCAGCTCTGTCTGTGAAGAAAATACTAAATCCAAAAAGCTTCTCTACAGCGCCAAAGTCTAAACTAACCTTATTTAGTCTCCAGACTCTCCACTAAACCCTACGCAACTCCAAAAATCTAAGCCTTAGGCTGGCCTAATCTTAACTGTGTTGTAATACATATCTAAAACCTAAGAACAAGTTGCATGCTGCTTGAGCTCTTAATAAACTAGAAAGCTGAAGTCGTGGACAAATACATGCAATGAGGCCTGGTGTCATTCTGACATCAGTTATGGTTGATGTCAGACTGATGTCAGCTGTTTTTGGCTTCCAAACTAATCATACGCCTCCCCCTTTACCGCTTCATTGAGCCTTTCTCCAATACACCCTCCATTGAGCTGAATCTAGGTATCGACCACTGCTGCCATCCGGCAAACAGGTTAATCATTGGGCTTCATTTTGGTCTGATTTAGTCCACTTCAGGTTTGAATTTCTTCCTTCATTGGTGCCATCTTCTTTGCATCTTCTCTTTGAATCCGCATCCAGAACTTCCATCAGGTTGTGGAAGACCTGAAAGGACTTGTATTGTGTTGGTGAGAAGGGACACGATGTCTGGATCACTATTCGAGGAGGATAGAGCAAAACAAAATGCATAAAGGGGACCCCATGTATGATGATTCATTTCAAAAATTTTGTTGTGTGCTTATGTATTTGTTTTATCTACGTAGATTGTAATGGTTGTGCTTATCTTTTATGCACGAGTTATTTGTGCATATGGATTATTATTAATTATAATAATAACTTATAAATTATCATAGTTTAAGGTATTATCACTTGCAAATTGGTTCTGTATTTGCATGTATCAACAGCCTTCAACATCTGGGGTTTTTTTGCTTGTATGATGAGATGTGAATTTCTTAGTTACTTGGGTTCCAGTTGAACAGCTTCCTTTCCCTAACAAACAACCTTGTCATGGGATAACTTCATTTCTCATGTCAAAATTATCTTACTCATGAATCAGGGTGAAAGTAAAGGCAAAAAAGAGTTTCCTTCTTAGGTTCCAGTAGCCACCAAGTGGCAAACGCTTGGGAATTAATCTGGAAAGGCAGAAAAGTCATCAACATTATCTGGCGACTGTCCCAACAGGCCTTATGACGTCTGATTTATGGATGGAATTTTCTTGATTTTTTTATCAGACATTAGATCATGAGGAGGCTATGCTAACTGGGGGAGGATGTCCATGAGTAAACTGTCCATATGATTGACCAGGTATGAGTGAACCTTGTTCACGAAGTGTGATAAATGTTACTCATCCTATGTGAGTTGGACTTGATCTTTGATCAAATTCTAGATCCTGTGAGTCCATGTTCACGATGTTTGATTCATAGCAAATTCTAATATGGGAGACCATTGTTCACCAAGTATATGATTGATCTCCATTCTTTTCACAGTGTGAATCTGTTAGATGTTAGTTTCACAAGTGACTTGCCAGTGATTCTCATACCTCTACCCTCCACTGCATTACAAAATAAGACCTGGACAGTAAGTTACTTCAAGCAGCAATATAAATTCAAATTCTGATTTGGCTAGCCAACATGTAGGCACTGGCTAGGTCATTTCCAAGTAGTGATGTACCACTTGGTAAAATCCCTTATCATCTCCATTACAACCTTGCAGCACATCTGCTCTTTGATTCATTTATCTTATCATGTGCACCTTTCACTGTAGACATGGTAAGAATTTGTCATTAAAAAAAAAGAGGAGTTGATGTTGCTATATTTTGGATAAATAACTAGGCAACTTGGCATTCACCAAATCAAAATTTATCCATTGGCATTGATTTAGAGATTCTATTTGATTCAGTTGCTTCAGATTGGCTGAGCATTTGGTTGGGGTTGATGGCTTTTGACACAGCACTCATTTTGATCACTGAATTTTTTTTTTTTTTTTTTGTTTTTGTTTTTTTTTTGTTTTTTTTTTTTTTTTGGGGGCGGTTTGTTTGTTGAATTTGTTAAATTTAATCTATGCATCGGATTATCTTGTCCCTATTCTGATAATGATCTTTTCTCTCTCTCTCTCTTTCTTTCTTTCTTTCTTTCTTTGTGATCACTAATTTAGTTGACATTGTCAATGGTGATAATGCTTACGGTTTTGTTTAATGAGTGGACAGCAACTTCAAAACTTCAGTTCTTGGATGAGATGGATGCTGGTATTGAAAGCTTGGGTTTTAGGGGAGTGGCATTGGGTTCCCTTTCTGATGTTTCTTTGTTAGAAATCATAACCAAAGCTCGCGGGAGGTCGAATGGGTACCGCAAAATCATTAAGGCATGCATTCTTTTTCCAGATATTGAATTTACATTTTTATCTAGGGATTACCTTGATGGCTATTTTTGCATTGTATTAATTATGGGTGACTTTCTTTCTTCCTTAGGGATGCAAATGTTTATTTCTTGGAATCGATGATCATAGACAAGACGTTGGCACCACAGGTAACCTAATCTTGGCTTCACTGCTTCAGTAGTTTCAAATGTGTTTCATTTGTTCTTGTAGTTTGCTCAATGCTAATGTGAGCACTTGATTTTCAAGAGATGAGATTGTTCTTCCCAAAAAACAAAAAAACAAAAACAAAAACAAAAAGGAGAAGAAACAAATGTGTAGAAAAATTTTCAGGTTTTGATGCTTGTCAACAGCTGAATTTGTGGAAAATTAGGAATTTATGAAATGGAAAAATAGATTCGAAATTACAAGTGCCTGCCAATGCCATGATGCCATCTTGAGATAATAAAAGATTAGAATGATTCTGAAAACTGTGTTATACATTGTAGGAATGTAAAATGTCTTTCATTCAATTGGAGTTGTAACATCAGCGAGTGAAAAACTCTTTATATTAATGTGCTTTAGAAAAAAAAAAAACTCTTTATATTAATCAGATGTCAATCTGTGGGACTCAACAAACATATTAGAGATCCCTAACAAATTAATCATGCTGCCCTGATTTCAGTGTTGTGAACCTGCCTGTTCATGGAATACAGCATGCTTGGAATCATGCTCATAGTATCCCCATTAAGAAAAAAAGGAGAAATAACCTGAAGATTGAAATTATCAGCAAAGTCTGCACTAGATGGTTTATGCCCTCCATTATTCTGTCTTGGGAATGTTCTTTTTGCTTGCTCCTCCAAAGAGGACCTAGAATGGAGAGGATCTGAAAGTGAAGGGTGAGCTTTAGGGAAACCGGCTCATTATTCTATGCCTCTTGAGGTTGTTAGCATTGTAAGGATGCTGTTTTATTTTTCTTTGCTGTTTTTTATGTGTTAGATGTTATCTGGTGTAGGATGTGTTATTCATGTTCACAGTTCATCTAAGGGCATTTTATCTCTTATATAAATATCCTGACTTGTACAACGGACAAATGCATGAGCAATGTTTGCAGTATCAGTATTGTTACATGTATCACTGACTGGGGATATGGAAAGATGTATCCATATCATTGATACCAGGAAATGTATTGCAGATTGAGGGAAACGTAGAGAAAAAGGTAGAATTTTTCAGTGAAACTTTAAGAGATGCTAAAAGAAACATGTTTACATATTTAGGGATAAAAAAGTTGCAAAAAAAGAATCATACATAATAAGTTTTGCATTTAACAAGGACCTAAACCATGTGCTGTCGTAAAAATTTTTTAAAAAAAAAGTGCAATAGTAACAAAAATTTATCATACATACATACATAGATACGTAATCCATCCATTCACTCATGATAATTCCATACACGCATAACACACCTGTCCATCCATAGCACATCCATTCCATTCATTCATCCATCAATGATGTAGGATGTGTGGTCTAGGCTAGATATGATGGAAGGAAATTGTAGACGGATTGAAGAGTAATTCAAAGTATAAGATATACTAACCTACCACAAATCTAAGAAGTCAAATAAACAATAAAATTTAGATTTCAATCTAAATCACAATCCCACAATAAACTAAACCATATAAAACATGGAATTTCAAAGGATCAATGGAAGGTAGAACTTACCCCTTTAGCATAGGCTTAGGTCTAATTCAAAGGGGCTGATTTAGTCTTTCCAGGGTTTGGGATATGGGAATCTAGGGTTATGGATTTGAAAAGAATTGGGGCTTTGGTAGGATTTGGGGATTTAGGATTTTATATGGAATTGAGGATTAGGGTTTCATAGGGAATTGAGGATTAGGGCTTAAGGAAAATTAAAAGAACTAGGGTTTATTGTAGAATAAGAGTTAGGGTTTTAGGCTAGGGTTTATGGGATAGGAAGATGGATTGAAGAAAGGAAAGAAAATGGAGAGAAGGGGCTAACTGTACAGTTGTATGGCCTTGTCCGTACGTGTAGGGGTTGATGGTGATGGGTTGGGTTTGGTGGAGTGAGGAATAAGAAAGGATGGGTTTGGGGTAGCGGGTTTATGTTTAGAAGGAAAGAGTAAAGGGATTTAGGATTTGGAGAAGAATAGTGAAAGAAAAGAAGGATTTGAGAAGAAGATGAGAAAGTCAAGAAAAAAAAAAACATTTTCAAAGAGTAACAAAGAGAATAGATTAGGCTTCACACCATAAATCTCCATTCATAAGAGATTTTCTATCTCAAAACAAGAGAGCTTTTTTTTTTCTTCCAAAACATTCAATAATGGGCTAGGGCTGGACGTCCAAGTCTTTTTTAGTCTCAAGAGAGACTTTTTACAAAAAACGCGCTCTCAAATGAAAATGCTCACATTAAGACGCTCAATGACTTTTTACAAAAATGCGCTCTCAGATGAAAATCCTCACGTTCCTAACTCCCTAATCTCAACTAAATATTAAAATAAATCCAACATGAATAATCAACTAAATAAACGAAATAAATCTAAACATCCTAAAGTCTACGATCAGTGTGATCTAAGATCACAATGATCCAACCATCTGATCAACGTGTCCTCAAGATCCAACTGTCAAATCGGCATGTCTTCAAAGACCCACATGCATCTTCCTAGTGTAGGGTCCTTGAAGATTATGTGGTCTTCAATGTGGCCCACCTGGGCCCATGTAGTAGTCGCCGAGCCAAAGTGAAACTGGAACTGATCTCCTCCTCTGGTGTACTCTATAAGGCACTTGGATGTCCTCATCAACTCCTCTGGACAGAGAAGAATTTGCCTCTGGCGAAATAAAGCTGTGATAACGCTCTCAGAGGTCTGGATCGAGTCGTTGAAGCTCCATCTCTGTGATCCACACACAATCTGACACTGGCCTATTCTTCCACTTGACAAGATATTTCTGAAATTCTCCATATTTGGTGGAAACCACTTGCTCGTCCAAATTATCATGTCTCTTCTCTTTTCGTAGGTATAGATGGTAAAGGTGGCAAACACAGAGAAGAGGATCTGGTAATAGCCAAGGGTCATTGGACAGGTTGGGTGTATCATCATCTGGGTCCATGTGGGGATCAAAGGAAGGGCCCTAGAAATGCGCAAGATCTTCAACATTGAATGTAGAACTAATGCCCATACTAGGTGAAAGATCTATAATATTTGTATTGGGACCTAATTATTTCAATATCTTATATAGTCCAGCACTACGAGCTTGTAATTTCTTTACTTCTTTTCGAAATCGTTCTGGCCTTATCATCACTTCATCGCCTACTTGAAATTCTTTGAACCTGCAATGAGAGTTACCAAATACCTTATACTTTTCATTGCTCTCATTAATCTATTTTCTAATTTCATTATGCAAATCATGGATATGTCGTGTAAATGCATCTTCAAACTCGAATGGTCCACGGGAGACTGACATGGGAATGAGGTCTATAGGCTTCCTAGGCTTGTAACCATGCACTACTTCAGAAGGACTCATGCCTATTGTCGTATTGACCAAACTATTGTAAGCAAATTCTGCAACTGGTAAGATTAAATCCCAAGTCCTAATATAGTCACCCACAAGATATCGTAGCAGATTTTCCAGGCTTCGATTAACCACCTCCATTTGACCGTTAGTCTGAGGGTGGTATGCTGAATAGAACTGAAGTCTTGCACCCATCATGTGCCAAAGTGTCTTCCAAAAATAACTCATGAATCTCACATTTCTGTTAGACACAATGGTTTTGGACAATCCATGCAAGCGAACCACCTCCTCAAAGAATAGCTTCACAATGTTGGATGCGTTAGATATTTTAGAACATGGTAAAAAAATGGGCGATTTTAGAAAACAAAATCCCACCACAAAGATGAAATTGTGCTTTTTTATTGTCTTGGGTAGCTCAAGCACGAAGTCCATACTGATATCTTGCCACAGAGCATGTGACACTGGCAAAGGCGTATATAAACCTATGTTTTGCCTTTTCTACTTTGCCAGCTGACAAGTCATACACTACCCAATAATCTTGGCAATGTCTTGCTTGAGACTAGTCCAATAAAATCGATCTTCCACAAGGGCAATAGTCTTGTCTCTACCAAAATGACCAACAACCCCTCCGACATGAAGCTCTCAAGCTAGAAAATCCTAGAGGGAGATGCAGGGAATGCAGTTTGTCGTCTTTAAATAAGAATTCATCAATTAAGACAAACCCACTATCACTCGACTGATCTTCCAAGAGTGACGTGTACACCTTTCCAAAATCTGGGCATGCAAAATGTTCTCCATTCAATTCTTTAAACGCAATGACTTCTACGCTCATAGATTGGAGTAACGCCACTCGACCACTAAGGGCACCAATAGGCTTGTTTTCGACCTTGGCCTTATGTTTCAGAACAAAGGTATACTATTGGAGAAACTCTATCCACTTGACATGTCTTAGATTTAGCTTCTTCTGGAAGTTGAGGTATCTCAAGCCTCATGATCATAAAACAAGACGAACTCTTGTGGTAGTAGGTAATGTCACCTATGTCACAAGGATTGAACTTCTGCATAGAATTCCTCGTCATAGGTAGAGTATCGTTGCTTCGCCTCATTCAACTTCTCACTGAAATAAGCAATAGGGTGCCCTTTCCTTGCTAAGTACTCCACCTATACCTACACTACACGATTACATGCAACCTCGAAGACTTTAGAAAAGTCAAGAAGGCGCATGACAAGAGCCTCAATCATCTTGTCCTCTATCTTCTTGAACGCCTTGGAGTTAGCATTAATCCATTTGAACTCCCCCTTTTTAATGCAGTCCGTGATGGGATCCATGATGGAACTAAAGCCTCAAATAAACCGCCTATAGAAAGTAGTTAACCCATGGAAGCTACGCACCTCATGAATGTTTTGTAGTTCAGGCCAACTTATTATGGCATTGACTTTCTCAGGGTCTGTAGGGTCTGTAGACATGCCCTCAGATGAAACAATGAACCCTAAGAAGATAACTTTGTCAAACATGAAAGAACACTTCTTCAGGTTGGCATATAACTTTTGTCTTAAGGACCCTGTAGACTTGCCTCAAATGTTGAAGATGTTATTCTTTGAAGGTACTATAAATGAGGATGTCATCAAAATATTCCACCGGGAACTTACCCATAAATGGTCTCAACACCTAGGTCATCACTCTCATAAACGTACTCGGAGCGTTGGTCAAGCCAAAGGCATGACTAACTACTTATGTAGCCCATCCTTAGTCTTGAAGGTTGTCTTTCATTCATCTCCTGGGCAAATATTTATCTGACGATTCCCAGTTTTGAGGTCAATCTTGGAAAAGATCGTGGCACTGGCCATCATGTCCAATATGTTGTCAAGACATATAGGAAACTAATACTTGACCATGATTTTGTTGATGGCCTGACTGTCCACGCACATGCGGCAAGTGCCATCTTTCTTAGGAGTGAGTAGGGCTGGCATGGCACATGGACTCAAACTCCCCTGAGTTAACCCTTTTTTAAGAACCTCATCAAGTCGACTCTTGAACTATGCATGCTCTGTGGGGTTCATTTGGTAATGAGGAAGGTTTGGTAGAATCGACCAGGGGACAAGATCAATGGCGTACTCATGGAAAACATCTCTAAACTCCTCCAATATCGAATTCACATCAGGAGGCAACCCTATGCTAACCTCGGGTGTGAACTCTCTTGCCACGAGAGCATACGCCAATGAATCAGCCTTAGTTTCCCTCTCAAATTCTTTGGAGTTTATTATATGGAGAGATTTGGTATGATATTTCCTCACCTCTTTAAGATCACCCTTCTTGACGTCCTCTTTCTTCTCTGTGGTGCTTTTGGGTAGAAGAGGATTTAACTTTATCATCTTACCTTCGTACATAAATGAACACGTATTTGAGCTAGTGTCACATCACAATCATAGAGCCAAGGTCTGCCCAAAATGATGTGGCTTACATCCATAGGCAAGACATCACACCACAACGTGTCTTTGTAGGAAGCAAACTAAATGGGAACGAAACACTGTTGAGAAACTGGTATTGAGGACACATCAACCCATGAAACTCGATAGGGCTAAGGGTGAGGAACAGGTTTCAAAACCAAATGAGATACAATGTTAGTGGATACCACATTGGTGCAACTATCATTATCAATTATCACATGACAGTTTTTGTCACAATACTTGACATAAGTGTGAAAAATTGAACTTCTACGCCAATCATCTCTCTCTTTAGCTTGGGCCAAGGCGCATCTGATAACTGCAAGTTACATGTCTCAACTCATTCAAGTTCTTTATTACTAGCACCAATTTCAGGTTGATATTCTTCTTCTTTGCAATCACCCTAATCATCCTCTTCTTCACAATCTCTAATCACGAGGGCTTATTTCGCTTTTTTGTGGGGCGCTGGTGTGCGAAATGGCCATATCCTTGGCAATTGTAACACCGCGTTTGCTCACCTGCCCTTGAGTTTGTACTAGCTAGCCATTTTCCCTTCACATCCTTATTGTTGGATTGAGTACCAGTAGGGGCTTTGGTTTGACTCCCAAAATTAGGCTTAGTTCTCCCGGGAGTGTAGCTCTAACATTGGATTCACGAGAGTTGAATCACCTCACGAATTGTGGTTTTAGATACCGCTTGAGTTCTTGCACCACTTGGTAGGCATGCTCTACGGTGCTAACGTCGTGGGGAATGAGCTCACGCTGAAGCTCAGGTTGGAGGCTCATCCTTCAATGGGAAATGGTCATCAACAGATCCTTGATGTTACAAGATATCATATACTCATCAAACTTGGTGATGAATAGAGATCCTTGGACTAAGCTCATCGATGATCCTATAGAAAATGTACAATGGGGATCCTTGGACTAAGCTCAATGGTGATCCTATCGAAAATGCACAACATCGATCCTTGGACTAAGCTCAACAGTGATCTTGTTGAAAATGCACAATGGAGATCCTTGGATTAAGCTCAATGGTGATCTTGTTGAAAATGCACAATGGAGATCCTTAGACTAAGCTCAATGGCGATCATGTTGAAAATTCACAGTGGAGATCCTTGGACTATGCTCAATGATGATCATGTTAAAAATGCACAACAGAGATCCTCAGACTAAGCTCAACAGTGATCACATGTTGAAAATGCACATCAGAGATCCTCGGACTAAGCTTAACAGTGATTATCTATCGAAAATGCACAACGGAGATCCTTGGACTAAGTTCAATGGTGATACTATTAAAAATGCACAATGGAGATCCTTAGACTAAGCTCAACAATGATCTTGTCGAAAATCACAACAAAGATCATTGGATTAAGCTCAAAGGTGATTCTATTGAAAATGCACAACGGAGATCCTCGGACTAAGCTCAACGAGGATCTTCATTGTGCATTTTCAACGGGATCACCCATTAAGGAACAAACGGAGGATGGGAGGAGGGAGGTATTAGACAAGAGGAGCAATTGGGCCTAACCTGCCACCTAACCATTCGTTCCACCCCTATTCCCTCTTGTAGCCATTGTTAGCCTCTGGTTTCAGAACCAAATCAGGAGTGAAAAGCAGAAATTCATTCTTCGAGCGCATGCAGCCTTAATTGGGAATCAGTGCTCCGCTGCCAGTTGTCTATTGATGCGGATTGACTAAGGAATGGAATCTCTTACATTAGGGTAAGGAATTAATAGAGATGGGATCAAAAGATCCGTCTTCAATTCTCTTTGAATATCTCCTATTTGAAATGCGCGAGTTATGTTTGATCCCTGCCGATTGATCAAGAATACAAGCTGGAGCAGTAGCAACCCTGGTTTGATAGGGGAGACAGATTGACTCTGAAGTCTCCTCCTTCATTTGGGAACTACGAACAGATGAGATTTTGGTTCTATGCTCCTCTCTCTATCCCATTCCTCCCCAGACAGCGAACCGAAGGGACCTTCAGGAAGCTCCTTGCCGTGGGTGGGGGCATTCCCATATCCTTGCTTGATCGAAAAGGCGGTAATCCCCCTCTAACATAAGGGGCAGTCATCTTTTTTATGTAATAACGATCAATACGGTGTCAACCAAAAATGACGTATTGGAAAGAGGGTCTTATTGAATGTAGGACGGTCCGATCTCGTCTCCCCCATGTTCGATTCAGCAGGTTCATCAATTCGATCCACCGGTCGAGCGCCTGAAGCAGCTATTGCTCAAGTACCTACATGATTGCATTCGCTCAGTGAAGGAAAGAGCTCTATTGACACAACAGGACTACCGGAGGAAAGCCCACCCCTGCTATCTAACATAGATATCTATTCTCGGATAATAGTAGTCTCTATTAGAATCTCTTCCCGACCAGACCAGGCCGAATCGGGCCACCACGTCAAGATGGGAATGGCTCAACCCACATGCATCATTTGATGAAAGCACTCCAGTCGCCTCCTCGAAGTTGCTTGTCAACCACCGAATCGTAGCTCCTCACGAAATGCCCTTGGGTTGGGGCAACACGGCACATGAGTAGTTCGCTCTAGGACCCCATCCTCTCGAGAGCAGGATGTTGGCCGAGATGGAGCTGGGAGCCAACCTATACTTTCCTTTGGCTTGCCTTGCCCCATCATCTTGAAAATGCACAACAGAGTCCTCGGACTAAGTTCAACAGTGATTACCTATTGAAAATGCACAACGGAGATCCTTGGACTAAGTTCAATGGTGATACTATCGAAAATCACAATGGAGATCCTTAGACTAAGCTCAAAGGTGATCCTATCGAAAATCGTAACAAAGATCCTTGGATTAAGCTTAAAGGTGATCCTATTGAAAATGCACAACAGAGATCCTCGGACTAAGCTCAACGAGGATCTTCGTTGTGCATTTTCAACAGGATCACCGTTGAGCTTAGTCTAAGGATCGTTGTTGTACATTTTCAACATGATCACCGTTGAGCTTAGTCCAAGGATTTCCGTTGTGCATTTTCAAGAGGATTACCGTTGAGCTTAGTCCAAGGATCTCTGTTGCGCATTTTCGACTGGATCACTTTGAATTTAGTCGAACTTAGTCCAAGGATCTCTATTGTGAATTTTCAATAGGTGATCGCTATTGAGCTTAGTTCGAGGATCTCCATTGTGCATTTTCAACAAGATCATTGTTGAGCTTAGTCCAAGGATGTTCGTTGTGCATTTTCAATATAATCACCGTTGAGCTTAGTCCAAGGATCTCCGTTGTACATTTTTTATAGGATCACTATTGAGCTTAGTCAAAGGATCTCTATTGTGCATTTTCGATAGGATCACCATTGAGCGCTTAGTCTAAGGATCTCTGTTGTACATTTTCAATAGGATCACCATTGAGCTTAGTCCAAGGATATCTGTTGTGCATCAAAAAATGGGTTCAAATGGCCTCTTAGTCCCAAAGTCATTTGAAAGTTCATTAAATTATCTTTCCAACCAGTACTAAATCACCCCAATTGGTCTTATAATGAGGGAGTTATGACTGTTTTCATAGAATCGCTCTCATTTCTAGATGTGATTCATGCCATGATGGACTTGGGCCCACTTTTGGGTTGTCAAATGGTTTCCAAATGAGATGATTCTAAAGCTATTTGAAAGTTGATCAAATTATATTTCCAACAGGCACAAGATCACCCCAATCAAACCTGTAACGAGGGAGTTATGACCGTTTTCATGAGATAGCTTTCACTCTCTTTTCCAGGTGTAATCCATAGGTGTGATCCATGCCATGATGGACTTTGGTTCCACTTTAAGGTGGTCAAATGGTATCCAAATGAGATTATTCCAAAGCCATTTGAAAGTTCATCAAATTATCTTTCCAATAAGCACAAGATTGCCCCAATCGGACCCATAACGAGGGAGTTATGTCCGTTTTCGTTGATAGTGGCCCAGGTGCAATTCATAGATCCTAGGTGCGATCCCAGAGTCCCAGGTGCAATCCCAGTGTCTCAAGTGTGATCCTCTCCTTCAGCACCTCTTGTCATCATCTTCCTTTCCTACCTCATCCTCCCTATCCATCTTCTTCTTTGACTTTTCCTCCGTATCCATCTTCCTTTCCTACCTCCTCCCTATCCATTTTCTCTTGTGACAGGGCCCCACAATAAGACCCTTCGAGGGAAAACAAGTCATTTTCTACCGTAAAAGTTGATGTGGATCCCACAATGAAGTGAATAGTTCATTGGAGGCTCACGAGAGAGTAATTGGAGTGGGTAGTGTCCCTACACAGCTACCTTCCAACCATTGGAACTTTTGGAATGGGTGGTGATCCCACTCTCTGGAAAAAAAAAAAAAAAATCTAAAAAAGGTCTCCGGAAACACGCTGGAACGGAGAGAATGTCGCCAGAACCTGGAAGGAATAGGTCCCACAATGTTTGAGTTGTGGGTGTTGCTACAAGTTTCACTGGCCGGGGATAAAGATATAATATCATTATTGTCGATAATGCTAGAAAAAATGAGGAAGCATGGGAAAAACGGTGGAATTTTTTAGTGAAACTTCAGGACATGCCTAAAAATACATATTTGTATATTCAAGAATAAATAAATTGCAAAAAGAATGCATTAAATAATAAGTTTTCATTTAATGGGGTCCAAAAAGCATGCGCTGGCATACGAAATCACTCCGACGGTAATCAAAATGAGTTTATATAATACAATGCAGCTAGCTTACAATAATTAAGACATGTAAAAGTAAATGAATTAAAAAAACACACCTTTTCAGCCATATTTCATTCCCACATGGAAACGACGGTGTGAACTCCATCCCAGAAGGAATCAGTAAGCACCATCTTTGAAACTTTCTTTGCACCCTTAGTCTTCCTCTAATTTCACTCTTTAAGTATTTCTCATATCTAAACAAATTCCTCAGACCCACACGGTGCCTGTATAAGCTGTCGAGTGCAATGAAGTTCGTGGCGAGCCGTTTTGCACCTAGTCTAACGATGTCTCCTCCACAACACTCACGCGTTGCAGCCAACAACCATTAGTGATTGTATATAGAGTTCATCACTCTCCTCGCATCCTCGATGGTCTTCCTAACAGAATCCCTCTACCCTATCTGCTCGAGCATTAAATCAATGCAGTGTGCCGCACACGGGGTCCAATAGAGATTGTACCTCCTCATCAATTTCCTCCTCGCTTTAACGATCGCACTGCCATTGTCCATCACAACTTGGTTGAAATTCTCCAACCTAACACTTTTAATCACCTTTTTCAGGAATTCATATATGTATTTGTGATCTTTTATTTTGTCTAATGCATCAATAGATTTGAGGAAAATAAGCTACCCTCTACAGTACATCATGAAATTGATAATGGACAATTGCATTGGTCCCATCCACCCATCACACAGGATTGTCACCCTGTACTGCTTCCAGTTCGGCTTAAGACCACGTACCCAAGTCCGCATTTCTTCGTACTCCTAATCAAGGTAGACTCCAAGAATCTGTTGTTGCGTCGGAGGCTTCACACCGGGCCTAACACGCTGCACCTCCTCAATCATATTTTTGAGGTGAAGACTGGTTGCTGCATTTGCTGGTACATAGCTCGAGATGAACCACCTAGATATTGCGCCCCCCACTTTCTCCCGAAGTCCCTTGTTCCACATATTTTTTAATATCTTTTGATTAACACATGCAACGGGTGCATCTGTGACACAAGCGCTTTGTGTGCGTTGTAGGCCATGCTCGCCAAAACTACTACCACCCATACTGTCTCCCTCAAACCATCTGCTGCTCCAACCAACATCATGTCGGGACTTCCCAAATGACGGCTTACTCTCATCAAGCTATCGTCTTTGCTCCCCCTCCCACCCTGATGCCCAAGACTCACAAATCACTTCTCTGAACTCCCTCCTATCGCAAGTCGTAACATAGTCATTGGGATATGTGATCCCCTTGTTGTCGTCGTCATCTTGCTCGTCGATAGCGCCTAGGCCCTGTCCAATGCCTCGTAGCTCCACCCTCGGATCCCTCTCCCAATCCTTCTGTTGCTACTTGTGTGATTTCGCTTCAGCCAACATGTAACGCCCTAAAAATCGGGGGGTCGAGTAGAAGTCCAACTTCCGAGTTCCAACGCATCACTTATACAACATATTTAATGATGCTTAAATGTTGTCTGTATTAGTGCGTAAGACATGAATAAGATTAAGCCAAATCAACAAGACACGATCCAGGGACAGTTGTAATACGCAAGTGGAAGATTGACTCAAATATGTATAACTTTACAAATCAGTATAAGTCCCCAAAGTATGTATGCATTGCCAGGTCAATAATTACATGTATTGTTTCAAAATACAAAATGTCAAAAATGTAATAGTCCTCTACAAGTGTAACCCTGAAGCCCCGTCGACCAGAACGGTCTATATGAACCCGCCTGAATACTGCATATACGAGAAAGCATCTTCCTTGTCTTCGAAATCTGGCTCTGCCTCGCCACTCGGGTCTCCATCTGCAACTAAGACAGAGTCTGGTTGGTGTTTAAAATACCATCCCATAACGTGGGAGTGAGTGATCAACTCAGTGGAACAATAAAGCAAAGGTTAACATGTTCTCAATTCAGTCAAACAGTAATGATAAAGCAATACAGTCGAACATCCCTAAGTACTCTGATTAATGTAGGAATGGTATGTATAAATGATGCATGCCCTCGCCTGCACTCCCTCAGCGATCTTCATCTAACGGTCGCGCATGTCAGTCACTTCCTCGTGCTCTCTACACATCGCCAAACGGCACATGCAATGCGGTGCATGAATATGATTACCAAGTTTTTATTAGTCCTTTTCATACAGCAGGATTGGGAAGCTAAGGTACCTCCCTTATATCAATTCCCAAACGATGATCCATTCTAGGGTCGTCAATCCTAGTAAATCTCATACGATGTTACGGTTCTAGGTCACTGCAAAGGG
Source organism: Magnolia sinica (assembly GCF_029962835.1). Lineage (NCBI taxonomy): Eukaryota > Viridiplantae > Streptophyta > Magnoliopsida > Magnoliales > Magnoliaceae > Magnolia > Magnolia sinica. Next base: position 87,660,401 of record NC_080576.1, on the reverse strand, counting down.
CTCGTCACCTTATCAGTGCAGGCCTAGTTTGTACTCTTGTTACTACGGAAAGGCTCGTCGCCTCTACATAGTCTTAGCGTACGCTCGAGGTCACTACAAAGGGCTCATCACCTTATTAGTGTAGGCTGACAGCTCGAATATAGTGTCCCATACCACCGTATTCGGCTCACGAGACTGTGTTGTTCATTAGACACTACGGGGAGGCTCATCACCCCAGCATAGGCCGACAGCTCGACCGCGGTGTCCCATACTACTATGCCCGGCTCATGAGTCTTAGCGGATCGAGGTACCAAGATTAAAGGGGTTTTCACTGGTGAGTTTGGTACCTTAGATTCAAGCAGTAGCGTCCATACATGGTGAATATACATCGGGTCAATCGGGTTATTTGACGAGCTCGACTAGTACGAGCGCACGTTGAGTTGATCGACATGAAGTGCGTAAGCACTCCGTGTGGCCTAACCACTGCTGACAACCCAAGTACGGTTCGGATTCATCGAACACGTCCTCTGTGGTGAAACAACCTCAGCCACCTATTCAGTGCCTGTTACCGATTGCCTGGACTATACCGTAGTCCCAAGCACATTCAATTATAACAGATAATCTTATAAGATAATCAGAGTAGTAATGAATGCCTAATTCCAATCATACAAGCATGTGAGCATTTGATGGATTTCAACTTAAACATAAATTCACACATATGAAGTCCCTAAGTAAAACAGACAAAGAATATAAGTTACATGGAGGAAATCATACACATCATTAAGGTAGTTGAGAATCTCATCTCAACATCCATGGAAAATACAATTTACTACATGCCTGTTCCTTCAGACATTTCTACAAACACTTAGACTACATATTCCAACATACATGGCGTATGTTGGTGATAGCACGTATTAGGGCAAATCCTTTCACTAAGGAGTTGTTACACATACAACTAGTATAAACACACGACAATTAATCATGGCAAACACACATTCAAATTCCATATTCATTCAATCATATCAACAAACACCAGAATGTATTATATTCAACATAGTTCATATATATGTGTAAAGTGCGAGAAACATCGTGTCTAAGCATGTGATAGCAATTCAAGTCATAAATCATTAATTGACATTGAAAGCTTTGAAAACCATAACCTATACGTTTATAGTCCGCACCTTTCGCCGGTAGACTCGTAGCGAACTCAGTTTTAAAAGTTAAGTCTTGTCTACGGCACCACAATAACTTATAACAGGGAATAGGTTAGCTAACTCATCTATTACGCTAGTCGAAAATCCTAAGACAAGTTAGGGTTAGGTTCTCTTACCTAAGTATGGAGTCGAAATCGCCCGTATAGTGATACAGGAATGGCGGTTGAGTGCGTGGAGTAGCGGGATCGAATCCCAGGAAGAATCGCCAACTCACTCTCTCACTTTCTCTCTTTTTTTCCTTTCCTTTTCTCTATTCTCTTTCTTAGGGTTTTTAGAATTCGTATGGAATATGAGAGAGAGTGTTTAAGGTCCTTATATAGGCCCAGGACTGATGGGAACGGCCTCAGGGCCAAGGTATACTTAAGTTATATCCAAAGGGCGTCTGTTTCAGCCCAACGGAGCACTTCTGGTGGCCCTTTTTCCACGTGCGGTCGGACTTAAGCTCCCTGACATTGGATCTAGGTCAGGCTGAGTTTTCGTTCCGATCGGGTTTGCAGATCAGCCGTGGCGAACCAATTTCAGTTCAACGGTCACGGCCACTCGATCAGGGCCACAAGTACATGGCCATGTATGGGACATTTTCCCTGATCCAAGGGTGTATTTGGGTCAGATTCTGATGGTCTAAATCCTTGTATTTGGCGCGCAAGCGACACGACTCAGATTACTTAAATTCGGATTTTATTTCTAAGGATGTTCACGTTTCTCACACACTTTGTTCCGGGCTCAAGTTGTGCATTTTTAGACACAATTAAGACTTGATTTCCGAGGGGGTTGTCAAGTCCAGTAATGCGGTCATAATTGTATAGTTTTGCGGTTATCGGACTTTCGACGTGCGGTCCAGGTCCGATACGGAGTTTCGGTGTGCTCCCGAGAGCAACCGGGTTTAGGGATGGATTCTAGATTTCAGGGTAATGTAGCGTCAATGATACTGCATAGTTTGGGTCTTGCAGATCATATTTAAAGTGATTAGTGCTAATTTCACAAGTACTCATAGTTTAGCACTTGCTAATACTAGCCTAATTTCTAAAGGATTTAGTCCCGGGTGATTCCTGCCTGAGGTGGTACTCGGGTCCTTGTACGGATTTTTCCGAGATGTTACATATCATCATCAACAACTTTTATGCCTTCTAGATGGCTAACGAACATAAATTGATGAAAGTCGATGGGATCACAATTTTCTTCTTCCGTGTGATGCGTTCACAGCACTTTCACAAATGAAATAACTTTGCTACGCAACACCTGCTCCTTCCTGTCTAGGATACGCGTTGGTCGCAGTACATAAGTAGCATCCTCGCTCAACTGTACCTGCTCCTATCCAATAATGTGGGAAGGAATGGGAACGTATTTCTTCAGCATAGATACATGAAATACGTTATGCATACCCGCGAGTGGAGTGGGCAAAGCAAGGAGGTACGCCACCGCCCTCACTCGATCAAGTATCTGGAATGGGCCAATGAATCGAGGTGTAAGCTTCCCCTTCTTGCCAAGCCGAAGGACTCCCTTCATAGGGAAAACTCTGAAGAATACATGGTCTCCGACCTCGAACTCTATCGGTCGCCGCCGCGTATCGGCGTAGCTCTTCTATCTGCTCTGCACTGTCAGAAGTCGGCGCCTGATAATGTCGACTTTCTCTGAAGTCGCCTGAACTAACTCCGGGCCAATCAAGATCTTCTCGCTAACCTCTGCCCAGCAATGCGGTGCCCTACACGGGCGCCCATACAGTGCCTCATAAGGAGCCATGCCAATACTTACCTCGAAGCTGTTGTTATAGGCGAACTCTACATAAGGAAGACAGTCATCCCAACTGTCCTTGAAATTCAGCACACAGGCCCGCAACATATCTTCCAGAATCTGATTCATACGTTCCGTCTGCCCGTCAGTCTGTGGGTGGAACGCGGTACTGAACTTCAACTTTACACCCATCGCTTCCTGGATGCGAGTCCAGAAAATGGATGTAAATCGCGTGTCTCGGTCCGACACGATCTCCAAAGGAATCCCATGCAGCCGTATGATCTCCTTGATGTATAGCCTGGCCAACTCGTCTACAAAGTTCAAAACTCTGATCGGGAGGAAATGAGCCGATTTCGTCAACCGGTCCACGATCACCCAAATAGAGTCATAACCCTTCCTCATCTTCGGCAGCCCTGAGATGAAATCCATAGAGATGAAGTCTCACTTCTATTCAGCTATAGGCAGCTATAGGCATGGGCTGAAGCAAACCAGGAGGTCGGCAATGTTCTGCCTTAACCTGCTGGCACGTGAGGCAACGTGATACATAATCTGCTATGTGGGCCTTCATATTGTCACACCAGTACGACCTTTTTACGTGGTGATACATCTTCATACTACCTGGATGCATAGCCATCTGAGAATTGTGAGCAGCCTCAAGAACTTCCTTTCTCAAGTCAGGGAGGTTCGGGATGCATAGGCGGCCACGGTAACGTAAGCCCCCATCCGTGCCAACTCTCTACTCTGAGTCCTCATCTGCACTAACCTGCTCTCTCATCTTCGCTAATAGCTCATTGTCTGCCTGAACTGCGATAATCCTGTCATCAACGAGGGGCTGTATTCGAATATGTGCGATGCCCTCATACGGCTCCTCCACCGTGAGTTTCTGCTCAAAGTCTCGCATGAACTCTACCATGTCCCACTCTGCTACCATTAACGGAGCCGCAAACGTTAGTGCCTTCTTGCGGCTCAGCGCGTCAGCCACAAGGTTGGCCTTGCCAGGATGGTAAGAAACCTCGAACTTGAAGTCCTTTAAGGTTTCCATCCATCGCCGCTGCCTCATATTCAGGTCCCGCTGAGTGAATATGTATCTGAGGCTCTTGTGATCGCAAAAGAGCTCGAACTCCTCTCCGTAGAGGTAATGCCTCCAGATCTTCAAAGCAAAGATGACGACAACAAACTCTAGGTCGTGCGTAGGGTAGTTTTCCTCGTGTTTCCTCAACTGTCGCGACAGGTAGGCAATAACCCTGTCCTTCTACACCAAAACACCGCCCAAACCGACGCGAGACGCGTCCATGTATATCGTATACTTGACCCCTTGCTCTGGCAATACTAGCACGGGCGGACGTCAACTTGTCTTTCAACTCCTGAAAGGCCGCTTCCGCCTTTTCATTCCAGGCGAACTTCAGATCCTTCTGTGTCAACTGAGACAAAGGTCTAGCTATCTTCGAGAAATCCCGAATGAATCGTCGATAGTAACCTGCCAGACCAAGGAAACTCCTCACCTCGGTAACCGAACCGGGCTACTTCCAGTCCTGAACTGCGGCTACTTAGCAAGGTCCATATCCCTTCCCTGAACACCACGTGTCCCGGGAACTTGACTTCCTCTTTCCAGAAGTCACACTTCTTGTACTGGGCGAACAACTAGTTCTTCCTCAGAGTATCTAAGACTGTTCGCAGGTGTTTCTCGTGCTCTTCCCGACTCTTAGAGTATATCAGAATATCATCAATAAACACGATGACGAATCGGAATAGAAATGACCGAAATACCCTGTTCATCAGGTCCATGAACATGGCCGGTGCGTTCATAAGGACGAATGACATTATGAGAAACTCATAGTGTCCAAAATTGGTCCCGAAGGCCGTCTTCTGCACGTCCTCATCCCTGACGCGCAACTGGTGATACCCCGACTGCAAGTCAATCTTCGAGAAATACCTTGCCCCCTTCAACTGATCAAACAGGTCATCTATCCTGGGCAAAGGATACTTGTTCTTTACCGTCACTTGGTTCAATCTGCGATAATCAATACATAATCGCAGAGATCCATCCTTCTTCTTTACGAACAACACGGGTGCTCCCCATGGGGACATGCTGGGTCGTATAAAGCCTGCATCCAACAGATCATCGATCTGTTTCCTCAGCTCCTCCATCTCACACGGAGCCATGCGATAGGTCGGAAGAGATACAGGTGTCGTACCAGGCACTAGATCGATCGTAAAATCGATTTCGCGCTGAGGGGGTAGTCCAGGTATCTTTCTGAACACGTTCGAGAACTCTTGGACCATAGGAGTGTCCTCAAGCGCTGGACTATGAGCGTCCTCCAGCATGGAAGCATAACAATCAATGCGATAGGGCCAACTGACCTGCACCAGGAAAGTAAAGGTCGTGCCCTCTGGTCCATATGCTGTCACCACTCTACAATCGCAGTCGATCTCTGCCTTCATCTCTGTACGCCAATCCATACCGAGAATGACAGTATAATAATGTAATGGGGTGACAATCAAGTCGAGGAGCGTTGTCCCGCTCCCTACATCTATCGAACACCCCTTACAGATTTTGGTAGCATCCGAGAAAGTCCCTGTGGCGGTAAGGATTCTCACCCCAACCATAGGACTAGTTTCCAACCCTAGCCGCTTGACTGCTGCGCACGATATGATAGAGACAGTGGAACCGGTGTCCACTAATAAAAAGACTGGAGTACCTTGGATATGTGCCGTAACATCAAAAGCCATAGGTGGCGTAGGTGCTGCCTCTGATGCTTCAGCTGTAAGTGAATACACTCGAGCCTGCTGAAAACGGTTAGGCTGAGGTACTATAGGCCGTTGAGGTGGCCTAGATCGAGGTACGGGTGGCCGGAATGATGGATGAGCTGGTGCCGAGCATAGAGGTGGTGCCGATATAACCTGGGAAAGCTGGCGGTTGATCCTCTGAGGTGGTGAGAAGCCGATATCCCTCATCCTGGTGAAGCAATTCACCTCTGTGTGGCCTGACCTCTTGCAGTAGGCACACCACACATCAGGTCACCTCACAGGGGCAGGTGGAGCCATCAGTCTCGGCGGTGAATTTGCCCGTGGCCTCTTCCCGAGGAATGGTCTGCTCGGAATCTCTGGTCGCGGCCTAAGAGCCATCGGTACTCGCATACGGGACTACCTGTCCCCGTCCTGCTCAGCTCTGATGGACATGCTCACTAGCTCAGCATAGCTAGGAATGCTAGCGTAGCACATCTTCGAGCTAATATCTAGTCGCAGGCCCTCAGAAAAACGCCGCATACGCATCGGCTCATCTGCCAGAATCAACGGGGCGTACCTGCCCAACTCTGTAAACCTGTTTTCATACTCTGCCACTGTCATCCCTCCCTGTCGGAGGCGAAGGAACTCACTCTCCTTCTCGTGGCGATAGGTGATGGGATTGGAAGCGGGTCTCAAAATCTGCTCACGTCCATATATGTCTAACCGCAACAGTACGGAAGACACTATCCCACCATAAGCTGGCCTCCTTCTCGAACATGAAGGTGACCAACTCCACCTGCTCGGGCTCTGTGCAGTGCAGTGGTTTTAGCATCTTAGAGATGCGGTCAAGCCAATACTCGGCCTCCTCGGGTCTGTGAGTACCCGCAAAGGTAGGGGGCCGTAAGCGCTGGAATCGCTCAAAATGGCCACTGGCACCTGCATTCCCAGCAGGGGGTGTAAATGGAGCAGGCAAAGCCACACCCATGCTCTGGGCAAAAATCTCCGCCATGGTGGCCAAAAACTGTTGCTGCTGCTGCTGTACCTGCTGTGCTGCATCAACATCATCATCTGCTCCAACCTATCAGTAGGGGGAGCCGACTGAGGTACAGATGGCGTCGAAGTGGACGCACGGTTCTGCTCTGGAACCGGTGGCACAACAGGTGTAGGCCCATTGGTGGGGCCAGTGGTCGGCCGAGAGTCTGGCATAGTGTTAGAGGGAGACGGGCTCGAACTGGGGTCCGTATGGCTATCGCTTAGGGGAGGTGCCCCGTCAGACGAATCGCCAAGAGTGAGCCGTGCTGTACTCCGTGCGGCCTTAGGTGGCATTCCCTATACACAACATAGGGTGCAACCCAGGTCAGATTCAGCATGCCCACAACCTCAACCACACAGCATTTACACAGTTTAAGGAAACTTCATGCATTTTATTTACCAAAATTGTCACAATACATGAAATATGACATTACATGAATCATGACAGGAAATGCATCTGAGCTATTACAAGCAAGACTACGAACGTTAACACAAGCCAACAAGCACAACATACTTTCCACCTACACTACTACTAAGCTTGCCAACATCAAAACACACACATTCTAAGATAGCAACAAAACAAGCTACTGGACAACGGCATGGATGACTAGACATCTGAGTTTGGCGACGGAGGAGGGGCGCCCTTATCCTACAGGCAACACAGAATAGTTTTCAAGGTGCAGGTCACCTTCTTAAACTTGTGCTTCACAAGGGCCCGGACATCGATAATCTCCTGTCGCAAAGCAGCCTGGCCCTCCTCAAGTCGAGCTAAGCGGGCCTCCCTAGCAGCCCGATTAGGGTCATGCCCCCCTGCCGTCGGAGGGGAGCTCTCATCCGTGTCCTGAGCCTCCACTTCTTCCTCCTGTTCTTCTTCTGTCTCCTCTCTGTTTTCCTCCTCGCTTTCATACTCTTTAGTAGCCGTCTCGTCCTCACTCTCATCGAGGTGGGCTTGCCGCTATCGTGGCCCAATTTCCATCTGGTTAAGAGTAGTTTTGTTGATGTAATGGGTCGGCACCGGCACTTCCGCTCCAAGTCTATAGCCAAACTCACGTGCAATCTTGCATATGAGTCGGCCGAATGGGAGCAAATCAGACGCTCTAGTGGAGCGTGCGGTAAGAACTATCTGTCGCAGAACATGCGTAGGCACACACAACTTCTCTCCTTGCCCCACTTGGTACAGGAAATCTACCATTAGACGGGTGCACTCGCTGCGGTTGCTCCACCTAGGGTACACGTTGTACGTGAAGATGTGGAGCAGGCGGAAGTCATCAGTCACATTGGTCGCTAGGATGCTGTTGTTCGGATTCCAGTGGGCCAGTTGTCCACAAAGGAATCGCGTGCGGCGATCCCTTTCACGTGCACTCTTCAAATTTTTCTCACTTGCATGCACTTCCCCAAGCGCCATCTTCATAAGCCGAGCTATCAACCCAGCATCAATTGTGGCCTCCCGATCTCTACCAACGGGGATCTCGAACTATAAGGGCTCCAACGTAGGCTCTCGAATGTGGGCGTAGAAGGCTCGGACTGTGCCCACATTTGCGCGGTACTCACCCTTGAACACAGGACCCCACCCGGCCTCGACTAGGCGGTCCATCACCAGATACTGCTTAAAGAGCCTCTCATCCACATGAGCTTTAGAGAGGACCCTGCAACCCTGAAATCTCCCATGAGACATATCCGTTAGGAGGATCCTCTCGAGGGGAGCCTGGGGATCAAGCTCCGGCTTGGTCCTTATCTCCCGATCGACACTTGCACTAGTGGCGGCGCCTCTAGGCCTCCTTGAACGAGTAGGGCGACTAGTCCCGGCCTCATCCGTAGGAGTCCTCTTCTTCCCCATGAGAAAAAGAAGCGTGGAAATCGAAAAAATGGCCTTCACAAGCTCGAATAGAGCCATTGGAGTGGAATGATAGGTGGAAAAAGGAGGGGTTGTTGAACTTGAAGGTATGTAGGACACAAATGAGGGATTTGTGCACTCAAATCGAAGGAAAAGAGAGAGATAGGAGAGGGCTTTGATGGGAAACGGTGGAAGGGTGTATGTGTTGAAGGAAAATGATGAAATGGGTGGATGGAGGGAAGATTTGAGAGAGAAACAAAGGTTTTTGAGGAAAAAGGAGAGCTTGGAGGGGTAGGTTATGAAGGAGAGGTGTGTTTGGAGGGTTTAAAATCAACCCAACACACGTCAGTGGGCCATGCAGCGCCCTAGGAGCATCTGCCCGAACCGGCGAGGTTCTTGCCGGTCTTTGGACATTCCGGCGATGCCTCGCCGGTGGGGCGAGGTCCTCCTGCCCCCTGGACTTTAAAAACATGTGGGACCCACCCTGGGTCCCCCTGGAAGTGTTCCATTTGGCCCCCGACTCCGTTTTGAGTTGTTTTAGGTCATTTCGAGTAATTTCTGATGTAACCTCATATTTTCTCGGTTGTTGAAGGCTAGGATTGGGTAAATCATGGTCTAAACCCGTCGACTGACGGTCTAGAAGTGGTCCGGGGTCGTCTCAAGCGATCACGGATATGTACGAACCTGATCTCAGCGATCGTTTTCGGTAACTTTCGCCAATTGGCGAAACTGGACAACCTAAGCTTGTTTTTACACTTTTCTCGCACCCACCTATGTCTAAATGCGTCAGTGTACGACATGTGACCATAACCCAGGTCCGATTTAATCCAAATCATGCTCTGATACCAACTTGTAACGCCCTGAAAATCGGGGGGTTGAGTAGAAGTCCAACTCCCGAGTTCCAACGCATCACTTATGCAACATATTTAATGATGATTAAATGTTGTCTGTATTAGTGCATAACTAAGGAATAAGATTAAGCCAAATCAGCAAGACATAATCTAGGGACAGTTGTAATACGCAAGCGGAAGACTGACTCAAATATGTATAACTTTACAAATCAGTATAAGTTCCCAAAGTATGTATGCATTGCCAGGTCAATAATTACATGTATTGTTTCAAAATACAAAATGTCAAAAATGTAATAGTTCTCTACAAGTGTAACCCTGAAGCCCCGTCGATCAGAACGGTCTATATGAACCCGCCTGAATACTGCATATACGAGAAAGCATCTTCCTCGTCTTCGAAATCTGGCTCTGCCTCGCCAGTCGGGTCTCCATCTGCAACTAAGACAGAGTCTGGTTGGTGTTTAAAACACCGTCCCGTAACGTGGGAGTGAGTGATCAACTCAGTGGAACAATAAAGCAGAGGTTAACATGTTCTCAATTCAGTCAAGCAGTAATGATAAAGCAATACAGTCGAACATCCCTAAGTACTCTTATTAATGCAGGAATGGTATGTATAAGTGATGCATGCCCTCGCCTGCATTCCCTCAGCGATCTTCATCTAACGGTCGCGCATGTCAGTCACTTCCTCGTGCTCTCTACACATCGCCAAATGGCACATGCAATGCGGTGCATGAGTATGATTACCAAGTTTTTATTAGTCCTTTTCATACAGCAGGATTGGGAAGCTAAGGTACCTCCCTTATATCAATTCCCAAATGATGATCCATTCTAGGGTCGTCAGTCCTAGTAAATCTCATATGATGTTACGGTTCTAGGTCACTGCAAAAGGCTCGTCACCTTATCAGTGCACCTCCCTTATATCAATTCCCAAACGATGATCCATTCTAGGGTCGTCAGTCCTAGTAAATCTCATACGATATTACGGTTCTAGGTCACTGCAAAAGGCTCGTCACCTTATCAGTGCAGGCCTAGTTTGTACTCTTGTTACTACGGAAAGGCTCGTCGCCTCTACATAGTCTTAGCGTACGCTCGAGGTCACTACAAAGGGCTCGTCACCTTATCAGTGTAGGCCAACAGCTCAAATACAGTGTCCCATACCACCGTATTCGGCTCACGAGATTGTGTTGTTCACTGGACACTACGGGGAGGCTCGTCACCCCAGCGTAGGCCGACAGCTCGACCACGGTGTCCCATACTACCATGTCCGGCTCATGAGTCATAGCGGATCGAGGTACCAAGATTAAAGGGGTTTTCACTGGTGAGTTTGGTACCTTAGATTCAAGCAGTAGCGTCCATACATGGTGAACATACATCGGGTCAATTGGGTTATTTGACGAGCTCAACTAGTACGAGCGCACGTTGAGTTGATCGACATGAAGTGTGTAAGCACTCCGTGTGGCCTAACCACTGCCGACAACCCAAGTACGGCTCGGATTCATCGAACACGTCCTAGTGGCGAAACAACATCAGCCACCTATTCAGTGCCTGTTACCAATTGCCTGGACTATACCGTAGTCCCAAGCACATTCAATTATAACAGATAATCTTATAAGATAATCAGAGCAGTAATGAATGCCTAATTCCAATCATACAAGCATGTGAGCATTTGATGGATTTCAACTTAAACATAAATTCACACATATGTAATCCCTAAGTAAAACTGACAAAGAATATAAGTTACATGGAGGAAATCATATACATCATTAAGGTAGTTGAGAATCTCATCTCAACACCCATGTAAAATACAATTTACTACATGCCTGTTCCTTCAGACATTTCTACAAACACTTAGACTACATATTCCAACATACATGGCGTATGTTGGTGATAGCACGTATTAGGGCAAATCCTTTCACTAAGGAGTTGTTACACATACAACTAGTATAAACACACGACAATTAATCATGGCAAACACATTCAAATTCCATATTCATTCAATCATATCAACAAACACCAGAATGTACTATATTCAACATACTTCATATATATGTGTAAAGTGCGAGAAACATCGTGTCTAAGCATGTGATAGCAAATCAAGTCAGTCATAAATCATTAATTGACATTGAAAGCCTTGAAAACCATAACCTATACGTTTATAGTCCGCACCTTTCGCCGGTAGACTCGTAGCGAACTCAGTTTTACAGGCTAAGTCTTGTCTACAGCACCACAATAGCCTATAACAGGGAATAGGTTAGCTAATTCATCTATTACGCTAGTCGGAAACCCTAAGACAAGTTAGGGTTAGGTTCTCTTACCTAAGTACGGAGTCGGAATCGCCTGTATAGCGATACAGGAATGGCGGTTGAGTGCGTGGAGTAGCGGGATCGAATCCCAGGAAGAATCGCCAACTCACTCTCTCACTTTCTCTCTTTTTTTCCTTTCCTTTTCTCTATTCTCTTTCTTAGGGCTTTTAGAATTCGTATAGAATATGAGAGAGAGTGTTTAAGGTCCTTATATAGGCCCAGGACTGATGGGAATGGCCTCAGGGCCAAAGTATACTTATGTTATATCCAAAGGCCGTCTGTTTCAGCCCAACGGAGCACTTCTGGTGGCCCGTTTTCCACGTGCGGTCGGACTTAAGCTCCCTGACATTGGATCTAGGTCAGGCTGAGTTTTCGTTCCGACCGGGTTTGCAGATCAGCCGTGGCGAACCAGTTTCAGTTCAACGGTCACGGCCACTCGATCAGGGCCACAAGTACATGGCCATGTATGGGACATTTTCCCTGATCCAAGGGTGTATTTGGGTCAGATTCTGACGGTCTGAATCCTTGTATTTGACGCGCAAGCGACACGACTCAGATTACTTAAATTCGGATTTTATTTCTAAGGATGTTCACGTTTCTCACATACTTTGTTCCGGGCTCAAGTTGTGCATTTTTAGACACAATTAAGACTTGATTTCCGAAGGGGTTGTCAAGTCTATTAATGCGGTCATAAATGTATAGTTTTGCGGTTATTGGACTTTCGACGTGCGGTCCAGGTCCAATACGGAGTTTCGGTGTGCTCCCGAGAGCAACCGGGTTTAGGGATGGATTCTAGATTTTAGGGTGATGTAGCATCAATGATACTGCACAGTTTGGGTCTTGCAGATCATATTTAAAGTGATTAGTGCTAATTTCACAAGTACTCTAGTTTAGCACTTGTTAATACTAGCCTAATTTCTAAAGGATTTGGTCCCGGGTGATTTCTGCCTGAGGTAGTATTCGGGTCCTTGTACGGATTTTCCCGAGACGTTACAATCTACCCCCCTTAAAGAAAAATTTCCTCCTCGAAATTAGTACCTTTTCGTACTCCTCGAGAATCTGAGGGTAGTTGTTTCGAGCCTCGGCTTCTGTCTCCCAAGTAGGCTCTTCTTCCGTGTGATGCGTCCACAGCACTTTCACAAGTGGAATAACTTTGCTGCGCAACACCTGCTCCTTCCTATCTAGGATACGCGTCGGTCGTAGTACATAAGTAGCGTCCTCGCTCAACTGTACCTGCTCCCATCTGATAATGTGGAAAGGATCGGGAACGTATTTCTTCAGCATAGATACATGAAATACGTTAAGGGTTAGTGACGTTAAGGGTTGTACCGTCTTGAGAGAGTCCAGGGTCTCACCTAATCGCTTCTATGAAAGGGACGCGGTTTGGCTAGTGACGTTGCCAGTAACAATTGGTGACTACTGGTCATTGCTCTGTCGGCCTCACCATGATGTATTTGTTTCATCCACATTGTCCATCAATTTTCCCAGATCATTTTATGATATGATCCCAAAAATGAGGTAGATCGAAATCTCAAGTGGACCACATCACAGGAAACAGTGTTGATTGAACACCCATCGTTAAAAACTTCTCAGGGGCCAAAAATGTTTTAGATCAAGATGATATTTGTTTTTTTGCCTTCATCTAGGTTTGTATGACCTAATCATCAGGTTGGATGTCAAATAACATTACGGTGGACCTTACAAATTTAATGGTGGGTATTCAAGTTCCAGTGGACCCACACCGTCCATCTGTTTTACAGCTCATTTTAGGGTTGAAACCAACATTAAAGCATAAACAAAGTTCGCGTGGACCACACCAAAGAAAACATTGGGAATAATGATTTCCACTGATGATACCTTCCTAAGGCCCACTTAAGCTTTGGATGTACTTCATTTTTTAGCTCAAGCCCTAAAAGTATCTGGTAAAATGGATGAACAAAGTGGGTAAAATAAATAAATCACAGTAGCCGCACAAAGTTTACTCAGTAATTGGTGTACCACACACCACCGATCTAACTGGCGTGGTACACCAATTACTGAGTAAACTTTGTGGGGCCACTATGATTTATTTATTTTATCCACTCCGTTCATCCATTTTACCAGATACTTTTAGGGCTTGAGCTAAAAAATGAAGTATATGGCCTTAAGAAGGTTTCATCGGGGGAAATGGGTGTGGAGGTTTGGGGTAGAATCATAGTTAGGTGGAGGGTGATGTTGGGTAGGAAATATGGGGTGGATGAAATGGAGTGGTGGACCAAATCTTCCTCGCTATATCTAGCTTCTTGTTTGTGGAAGTCGTTGACGCCTTTAGGGCATCAGGTATGGGAAGGGAGAGGTTTTAATTTGGGGGATGGGGAAAATATTAGGGGGCGTTTGGCGCATGGTATTAGAGGGGATTACATGGGATGGGATTCAAATAAGGACATGATTGTAGTATGTCAGGTATTGTCATGGAATTGCAATAAGCATGGCGTTGTTGGATGCCTGTTTGGATTGCATGGAAGAAGACAATCCCTAGTAAGACATTTGAATCTGTCCGTGTTTGGATGGAGGTCTGAGCTTGGCTTATATAAGGATTATAATCCAGACGTGTTTGCTTACCATTCACTCCTGGTCCCCACAGTGATAGATTTCCAAAATCCACCGTAATGTTTGTTGCCTCGGCTCTAGACGTGGTGTTATGTGGATTTGTATGGCGTTGTGAGCCCTTGCGTTATGTGTATATGCTCCACACGGAAATCTTCAACCAGTGGTCCACTTGACCTTTACATCTATTTCACTTGTTACTCGGCATTTTCTCACATCATTGGGTTTCTATACCTGAAATGCTACGTGTATAGCCCTGTTGGACATCGTCGACGTAAAACTCACCAAATCATGTTGTGCCAGAATATAGTCTAACACATCAACACACCATTGCAGCGGTTGTTGTCATCAACACCCTCAAACCCGGACTAAATGTTTGGCCCCACCTATCTGTCTACCTCCCATACTGTATTATACATATCACTTACTCATGCGTGGTACCTCAAGGAAGCTAGGAAAATTACAAAATATTACATGAGAAAGAAAATATAATGCTTATTAAATGGTCTGTTGAGAGACCTGGTTACAATTGAAGGGTATCTCTTGCTTACTCCAAAGAAATGCCTCAGGGCTGGTAATAACATGTATTGTAGAAGGCACTCTCAGAGTGGTGAGAATTATCACGTAATCTCCCAAGTGCAATCTTCATTCCAATCGGTAGAGAAGTAATGAGTGGTGAAGTAATTTCAATGCAACCGTCACGTACATTGTAAGGTCCAATTGTTTGTCACCCTATTAGAAAAGGATTATGAATCAGTAAAAATGTTGGGTGTCCAAAAAATCGCTACATTTGATTAAGTATTACTAAGTAAAGCACATACCTTTTCGGATTCGGTATTGTAGATATTGTGCTATGGACTACAAGCAGTTCAGCAATAGGTCCAAACATCCTGTGTGCAAGACATTGGTGGATGAGTGAATTAACAAGCGCAATTTACCTCTTGTTGATATATGTTCTGCGGCTACAATGCCATACAAGGAGACTTATGATCTTACATGTAGAGTGAGCTTAGCTGGGTCCTACTAACATAACATAAAAACAATTGGCATGAAAGACCTGTGCAAAGACAGAGATAGAGTATATGAAAATGAAAATTTACTAATACACTTGTAGTTTCATATTTGTAAATGTACATATGAAAGTCATTGAGATACCATGAAATGTTATCAAAACCCATCATCCACTCTCTCACTGTCAAGTGGGATTGACAGTCTCTTCTCATATGCATGCTAAAGTAAATATGTCCTATTAGAATGGAGATGTATGAAATTAGAAATGAATTGTTCTTATACATGAGCATATTAATCATTGATGCTGGTGGTTCCTTCTAACTCACCTAATCACAACTCCAATTATCTGAATCCCAGTCGTTACATTCTTGAAAAATGTAATGAAGGAGAAAACATAGGGTTAACCGGAAGATGTAAAAGAAAAATCAAGTATTAGACATGTTTCTTCCAACTCACGGCGCAGTTTCCTTGAGTTGGGTGAACTGCTAGAGATTTAACATTCCTATCATTATTAAACTGTAGATGATACCTGGCGGTCTTCCAAGGGGTGGCTAAATCACAAAGAAAGAAATGTGCATGTAGAATACAGATCCAAGAAATAATTAATAGACAGAACTATTTAAATGACATGTTCGGTTCGCCAACACGTCAGTCATAAGTTGAAGTATAGTTTAATGACTCGAACTAGAGCTTAATAACAATATACAAAGCCACAAATATAACAATTATCCCAACAACCAACGCGGTGACTGTATCCCGTATTGTCAATGGGCTCCCCTCCATCAATGTACCTGTAGAAACCATGCTCGGGATAGTACATTGGACTACCGAGGTTGATGATGTTGCATTGACTACCTCATTATAAGATGGTGTTCCACACGCATGAGTGTTTTCCATGTGAGTCCCTTGGCCCACAAGCTCCACTGTCGAATGCTCTGTTTATAATTCCACCAATCACTCGCATCTTTCAATGATTTGAAAGAGCGATGCTCACAACTGTTATATCCTTCAACCTGCAACATTGCCTCCTCCCAAGAGAAATATATGCCCAGACGGTGGCTAACCGCTACGACGTAATATCTCTTTTCCTTACCCATTTGCGTTACAATTACATGATGAAAATATTATGAACGAGCTTCTATTCTTTCATCATAGGAAGTCATAAATTGGGATCAAACTAAACTTACTTGTACATGCAAACAATGAGGTTGCATCAAATCAAAACATATCTTCTTGACAACAATTTAGCGCCAGCATGGATTAAATTCACCAAATACAACTGGACTTACTTCGAGATCTACAGTAATATGCTTGAATACATGTAATAAATTACATTGATAAGCCATATAAATGAACTAAATAGTAACCCCACACTCCTAGTGCTACAAGATACCCCCTTTGAATTAGACAAATAAGTTAGTCCCGTCACGCAGCAATTATCTACTTGTTGACACCAATCCATGAAAAGAAGATATAAAACAATGACTGCATAAAAGATTTGACTAGTACCTAAAGTTGATATAAAGGAAGCAAATAAAATCAAGAAGTAAAGTCAATAGACACACGCCAGAGGTTTTAAAGATATAACATGACCATAATATGCAAACAAAACATAAAAGTGCTAAAAGCAAAGTTTGAAGTTCCAACCGTCTCCTAAAAAGGTACCTGCCAAGTCTACACTGTAGACTAGCTTAACTGTCTAGAAAGTTTCACACAGACATCAAACATGAGCCGTCATGGAAAATCACCACCTACATTTTTCTGAGAACTGTGGAGAATTTTCTTCAGCCATTCCATGAGGCGTTCCTCTCGAAGACTAACAAAGAAGGATGCAAGCTGCTCTTCCTTGGAGAGGAGCTGACCAACGCCGATGAACTCAGAGTTGGTCAACCCCTGCACCTCTTCAAGGATATCCAATACTTTACTAGTACGGTTGACTTCCTTGCCAAGTCCAAAATCACACATGGCCTTTGCAATATTCTTAAGAGACATGCCAAGTACGTCACAAGGACGACCAAGGCACATCCGCTTCTTTGTAGTACTCCCGCCACAACTGTTCTCAAAATCATATGTACATTTTGATGTACTGCAGTCTGATTGATTTTCCCTAGACTAACTGTCAAAAGAAAATCGAGCTTTCCTTGTCGAGTCCCCTAAATTGTCGGCCGATAGATCCACACTATCTCCCATTTCCTCATCTGCATTTGACCATTTATGACGCAACCATATTCCTACTACCTTGTACATAACATCTAGTAGCCTGATCATCACTGACAATTACGGCTAAATTATCCATCCTCTCAATTCTTTTGCCCCAAAGTCTTTCAGCTCGTGGATGAGACTACAAAAAACAGTGTGAGTACCTGATTAGCGAACGATCACTTTAATACAGTAATGATATACTAATGAAATTACGTTTTATGTAAAGACATTCAAAGAAGAGCATTGTGAGATATTGTTACTCTTAAATATTCTTCTAAAACTTCATCCAGAGTCGTTACAACCATTCGCTCATTGTCCCATCTAAAGCCACTAGCGGCGAGCATATCCTTCACATCATTGTAGCATTTCTTGTGATACTTCATGCAATTTTGCACATTCGACCAATTCACGAACACATGAGTTTCTTTCGACAGCTCGTCTGCTATAGCTTGGTACACTTCTCTCTTGAATCCATTATCTGTTTTGCGTCTGAGCGCAATCTACTCTAGCAACATGTTCAAGATTACTTGATCCATTACTCTAGTCCATTTTACTTTAGGTGCTCGTATTGATGGCTCAATAAGGGATCTGGCAGCCTTTGCACGAGGTGAAAATCGTGTTGGGAGAATTGGAGTTTTGTTGGGCGATTGTGTAGGTGTCGCTTCTGGACTCGTCCACATTTCCAAGGTTTGACCTATGAGTAGGACATACAGTTACGAATGTAGGTAATATAATTGTCACTTACATACAGACAATTGCAAATATCACACATTATCTACTTGTAATGGGGCTCATATTGTTAACATTCTAACATTGGAAATTTCACGATGAAAAGCATATTGATTTGTTATAAAGTACATTCAAGTAAGAGTAAAGTAAAATAAGACGATCTGTTCCTACTATTGTTGAGGGAGTCTATCCACATTCGTTCGGCGATCTCGTTGCATACTCTCATCCACGCATCTTTCTCGCGCTAAGTAACTTGAACCAACCAGTGCCTCTCGTCGTTGCTGAAACCTCATATGGCGTTGGATTACTTTCTACATCCCCCAAAGGTATACCGGCATCACTAGTTCTTGGTCTGAATCACATTCTGCTCGTATGAAGTTATGGAGCACAGCATAAGCAACTACAATTTTCACTTATGTCTCGAAAGGATACTACACAGTCGTCTTCAAGATTGGGAATCAACTTTTCATTACTCCAAAACAACGCTCAATTGCATTGTGCAGTTGTGCATGTCTATAGTTAAATAACTCTTTCATGTTTGCAAGAGCTCTCCCAGTTCGATATTCTTACAAGTGGTATCAGACGCCACGGTATGAAGCCATAAAACTTGGTGAATATGCGTATCCGGCATCCACGATATAATATTTTCCTACATTTTTTCGTAGTGATATATTCAAGAGCCTAGTTTACCAATAAAATCTACAAAAAAGTATTGTCCATAAAGTAAATGTAAATGTGATGCAGGGACATGTGATGACCTAATCCTATATGCATGTATAATTAGGTTAAAGAATGTTCAAATAAATATACCAATTAACTAACCGTTTCCAGTCAAGGGGATTAGGTAAATTTCAAAACAAAGATGAGGTCATTCCGTCAGGATCATGCCCCTTAGCATAAAATCGCGTAAACAGTAAAAAGGGATGACCTAGGGATATGAGGATATCCCAGATCTAGCATAAGTCAGTCCACAATCAAGTTTGAATCTGATTCTACTGACTAACCATCCCTCTTTTCCGTTCAAATTAGAAAGGGGATATCCAGAGAGGAACGAAAGGGGTGAAGAATGAAGGGGTCGAGATGAAGAAAGTATAAGTCCTTTTGTCGTCAAGAGAAAAAGAGGATGATTCTTACCTTTTCCTGCACCTCGAAGATCTAGAAAGAATAAAACCTGAAATCGAGGTAGAATCCTCAACACTCAAGGGCCAATCCCAAAACTCTAATCTCTTGAATAAATAGGAAGAAAAGAGACGAATTTATATTCATTCAATAATAATGAAAATAGGGTTTCTCACAACGTATATATAAGCTATGGAAAAAAGTAAAAGTGCACTAAAGCTCGTGAAAACAAGAAAAATAAGAAAAAAGACGAAAAATAAAAAAAAGTGCAATAAAGCCCCTAAAATAAGAAAAAAGAACAGAAACGCCTAAAAGTAAAACACCTGTGTGGTAGGGCGTCAAATCTGACCCATGGATCTATGGTCATGGTGTGGTCATGCCGCTCCTGCACTCGTAGTGCATCAGAAAATGGGTATGATGGACCCAACGTCCATCCACATCAACTCCTCCGTTCTGGTACTCTGTCGGCGACGCCTCCTCCTCTGGTACACTCTAAAGGGTGCACCACTGCTATTCGCATCAAAATGTTACCATTTAGGACAATTAGAGGATCATCAGTTCGTGTGAGAGCGTTATGGAGCACCCTTGTGTCGGAAGCAGAACCTTCCCATCTGGCTAAGATATATAAAATTTTCATATCAAATCCACACATAGCAAGCATATTCTGCGTTAAGAAACTTTTTCTATTGCGGAAGCTCACGTGGTTGGTAGTTTATACGTGGGCAGGAATGTGGGCCCCGTCGATTGCCCCAACGCAATCCTAGATGCAGATTGTCCAAACTGATTTGTAGGTTAATGTGAAGTAACTAAACTGATTAGGCATATGTACATAGAACCCTTGAAAAAAACTAGTACCTGAAAATATGTCGACCAAAATGGGTTTGATTGAATCTCAATAGGGATTTGTGGCCCCGCCTGTTTAACAGATGTAGGGTAAAGAGAAATAATTGCATCTAGAACTCGGTGGAAGTGACGGCTGACAGTTTCACCTGAACGTATGAATCGGTGTCCTATTACCCGATTACACACGCTATGTCCTACCGTGTGTAGGAAAAGTACTAGCTGCTCTTCTAAGCTAACGTGACGGCTATCGCGTAAAAAAATCTTCTCACGTACCTCATTACACAACTGAAAAAATACTGCTCAACTCATCCTCAGCTAGGTAATACAATCCCTATCAGGGCTACGAACAATAGAATTGATGAACCTCGCCCGCTCATCATCTCCCAAACGTGTTGGTTGTTGAAACATGTAAAGCCGACAGTATTCCCCAACTGCAGCTATGCCTATTACAAGAATAACAATGTAACGGCTCAGCCCTTCCTCACTCAAGTTATCCATCTCCTAACAAAGACCTACACTTTGGGAAGAAATGTTGTTAAATATCAGCTCTCACGTGTTCCTAAAATTATAGGACTAGACTATAGGAAGTATTGTGATACAACTACAAAATAGAATGTATAGATTGAGAGAAGCTTGAGAGGAAGTTGTCTGTTTGCTTACATGCACGCAATCAGCCACACAACCCTATTTTCATATAAAAACTACATGGTTTGTTTCGTGTAGGGCGAGCGCTTTTTTCATGTAAATCCATACACTTTGTTTCCTGTATTTTCGTCATCTGAAAGTTAATAAAAGGAAATAATCTCGTAATGACAACAACCAAATGAAGTAGATGGACCTCATACATGTGGCATTCAAGTTTTCCAAAAATATTGGGCATGCAAGTGTGGGCCCATGCGACACAGTCATCTTTGGCATGTGAGTTCCAACCAGAAGATGATCTATCATAACCTTTTCCTGTTGAGTCACTCAAGTGGGGTATGGCTCTCTGTTACCATACACTATAGGGTTTATGCATCTCAAGGTCAAACAGTTATCGATCTTTAGGAACAAAAAAACCACTTAGTTCTTAATATATGAATATATGTTCATTTAGCCAGCCACAAGGTTGACAAGGAAATCAGTATTTAAAAAAAAAATAACTCATAGACCCAACTTTACATATAGCTACCTCATGTAAATCATTCCATGATCACCAATCTGCACTAGGTTGACACAATGTAAGAATTTATTTTTGACCTATAATATAGATATGCAAAGTCGATGGAACAAACTATGAAATTAGAAATATACATCTGGATCATTGCAAATGGTTCTCAAACCATGCATTCCCTGATACTAAGCTTATTTGAAAGAAGTTGTTGGGTTGGAACAGTCCATTTACCCATGAAATATTCTTCCCAAACAGAGATACAGCGTAATGTTGTGTAACAGGCTGATATATGGATAGACCTTCATTCTATTTGTTTTATGAGGAATACAACAGGTACATCCGCTATCAAATAGACATCTGGTGTTCTCTGTACTTCCCAGTGACCCACTTCAACTGTGTATGAAGGAGTTCTTTTGCCATAAATCACATTTCTACACTTCTCTCTTGAGAAGTGCACATTATTCTTTCTCTTATAATACAAAAATGGAAAGTTAAAGGCCATACATAAGATAGAAGATATGATGATGGAATGTACCTGCTTATCCGGAAACAGGATCGACAGATTATGAGACACTCCTCTAGACTGCCCTTGGTGTGCATCTCGCCCAAGTAAATCTATATTAAGCAGGTAGGAAATCACTTTCGGAAAACAGAGGTTTTGCAATCTTCCTTGTCGGGCCCACCTTCATTTCCTTTCTTTTCTCTTCTTTTCTCTTCTTCTTCTTCTTCTTTTCTTCTTCTTCTGGCAGACAACGCTGCAGCCCCGACTCTTGCTGCTCTCACTTCCTCTTCTATCTATTTCTTCGAATCGCTCTCTCTCTCTCTCAACTCTCTCGCTCTCTCTCGAATCTCTTCCTCCCCCTTTCCACTCTTTTTCATCCTTTTCTTCTTTCCCTCTTTTTCTTTTCAGGTTAGCCCTCTCTCCCTTGTTTTTTTTTAATATCGATTCGTAAGGTACGTGTCACTCGACGACGAGCACTGACGCTCCTGGAGCTCTCAATTGTACCGACGGTTAAAAGGAGATCAAAGTTATATGGGCTCCACGTGATGTATTTATTACATCTACACCGTCTCTCATTTCAGCAGATCATTTTAGAGCACCGCCCAAAAATGACTTATATCCAGATATCATCCAGGACCACACCAAAAATAGCAACAAAGATAATGATTTTCACGTTAAATAATTTATCGGCCATTATGCGTTTATTTTCCATCCAATGTGATCAGACCCAAGTGGGGCCCACTATGATGTATATTTTCTATCCATATCGTCCATCCATTTTGCCACGTCATTTTATGTTAGGATTCAAAAAATTAGTAATATTCAAATCTTAGGTGGACCACACCATAGGAAAAAATGGTTATAGAATGCTCACTATTAAAATTTTCTTAAAGTCCACTGTAACGTTTATTTTCAATCTAACTTATTAAGTGGTCACATTGACGTGGATGAAGGGAAAACACACATGTCAGCTTGATCTAAAACTTTTCTAGCCCTCAATAAATTTTTAACGGTGAACATTTAATTATTGTTGTTTTTTATGGTGCAGTCCACTGAGCTTTGGATGTGCCTCATTTTTGGGCTCATGCCCTAAAATTATTTGGCAAAATGAATGGACGTTATGGATATAACACATTCATCACGGGTGGGGCCCAAAAAACTTTGACACGTGTTGCACTTTACATCCGAGTCCCTCCTAATTCAAGCCTTAAATAATTGTACACGAGACATATATTAACTTAAAATTTGACAATTAAATTATGGACTCTGCAATTGCTAACTCACAATGCCAAAATCAAATTACTTAAATAGTTTTAATTATTAATTTGTGAGTTTTTATTTTTTAAAATAGGGCCTTTTGATTTTATTTTATTTTTTATGATTCACTATCCAATAAATGTCCACCAATTTATAAGTGGGATAATGACAATAAATAACATGAATTTGAGGCTGATTTGGAGAATAGATTGGTCCTCCAAGTCAGCCCCAAATTGGTAACGCCATCTACCTAAATTTAATTTCATTTTTTTTTAAAGAACTATAGGGAGAAATAATATCAAGTTGTTAAGTATATAAATTACATATTTAAAAAAAAATTAAATATATGAATTTTGTAGTCAAATTCAAGTTACCTGGTTAAAAATTAATCAGACAAGTTCGATACAACTTCTCACCAAATAGTGGACCGTTACACCACCATAAACATGTTCCAATTTATAAATGAATGCATATTTGGAATGCTTAGAATATTTCGGATTTATTCAATATTTTTTCATATTTTTTTGGCAAAAAAAAAAATTTGCGCCGTGGCGGGGCGTTACGCCTCCGTATCGCCGTTACGCCCCCGTATCCGTATCGGTTTCGGAGGGTACCGTTACGCCAACCGATACCGATACGGGACACCTTGCTTATAATACATGAAAAGTTAAAGGTCATACAAAAGATAGAAGATATGATGATGGAATGTACCTGCTTATCCGGAAACAGGATCGACAGATTATGAGACACTCCTCTAGACAGCCCTTGTTGTGCTCCTCGCCCAAGTAAATCTATATTAAGCAGGTAGGAAATCACTTTCGGAAAACAGAGGTTTTGCATGGAAATCAGTTAGGCACAATTGAAATTTCACACAGATCAAGTTTAACCACAGACTGAAGAACTGTTATAACTTGCATTGAAAGACAAATGTTAACACAATGTTTTTATCCTATGGTGGTCAGTTTTATGCTGAGATCTACAATAATCTAACAGAAATGTTATCTCTTCCAAAAATTAGGAGAAATCGGAAAAGGTATTCGGACCGGCCAGACCAACTGAAATGGTCAGTTTCGTGCAGAGATCTCGGAAGAGATGAAAATATACCAAGAGGGTTCATGGACCCTGCAAAATGTCATGAGGGATTTAAAATATCGAATCCCTAAACAGCAGAAGTCGAATTGGAAATCGAACCAACCAATCACTGTAGACAGGGCAATTTCATTCCCACATTCATAGATGAAAGATAGATTTGAAGGATCACGTATCAGATGCAGTCAGATGGTTAAAACGATGCTTCATCTCCATGCACATCCACGTGGGATTTCGACACATGAGCTCACTGAAATGGACAGATCCCGGATATCCCTCCGGTCGAGAATAGGAAACGAAGAAGAAACAGATAAAGAAAACCATACCTGCACTTCTCCAGGTAGAATAAAACGAGCTTCTATGAGAATAACCGCATGCTTCTCTTTCCCATATATGGTGTGGAATTGGAACCTGGTGGGCATCCAAGGACTGAAGAAGTCTTCAATCGTAGACTCCTATCAGCCTTAGCAACAGGTCTGCTCAAGGGATTCGGAGTTAAAATCGGTAGGATTTGCTCAGAAATACTAGGGCGGGTGCAGGATGGGATTTGGTAGTCTTCCCCAAATCCATTGCTGGATTCTGTGGAAGTGACCCGACGCCATTGTTAAGACCGATGCAAGATTGCGAGAATCCCTCGCCCGGGCGCAGTTTCCAATAAGTCACTTCAAACCTAGTGCATGACATCCATCCAAACAAGGCGTTTTTTAAAATCCGGGACAAGGAAATCCTCTCCCATCTAAATCCATGCACTCCCATGCGCCAAGCGCGGCCTTAAATTTTGGGAGGACAAATGGGTGGGAGATATCAAATTGAGCAACATGTTCCCAAGTTTAATGGGGATAGCGAGGAAGGTTTAAAAGTGGCTTCTTGCTTTTCCATGAGGGGAGTGGATGTAGTGTGGGCTCCCCCATGTAGAAGGAATCTTGACGATGAAGAGTTTGAAGATTTTGTTCGTGTTCTTGAGATGCTAGCCAAGTAGTCTCCGCTAATAGCAAGCATAGACTCGCTTAGATGGTGAAAAGATAAATCGGGCATTTTCTATGTGAACTCTTTCTATCATATGCTAAGCGGTGGTGTTGAAGGCGAAAGGGTATGTCCGACTAAGTTCATATGGGGATATGGTGCTCTGTTAAAGGTGGCAGCTTTTGCTTGGCTAGTGAGGAGAAACAAGGTGCTAACTGTGGACAACCTTGGCAAAGGGAATTTCTTTCTTCCAAATGTTTGTCTTCTTTGTTTCCAAAATGAAGAATCTGTGGATCATCTCTTCATCCACTGCTCTTTTGCGAGAGAAGTATGAAATGACTTATTTTGAATTTTTGGAGTGTTGTGGGTGCTTCCATGTTCAATAGATTCCTTTCTTTTATCATTGCATGGTAGGGGAAGTGGGAAAAGGGGGTCAACAATCTGGAGGTTGAGCAGTGTTCAAAAAAAAACAAAAATCAATCTGAAGGTTGAGTATGCTGGTGGGGTTATGGAGTCAATAGCGAGAGAGAAATGATCGATGTTTCAGAAACTGAAAAGGGCAAGCCATAGACGTGTTCAGTAGGGCTAAATGTCAGGTTATGGAATGGGCTTTGGCTTTGAATCTCCTGGGCCACTTCCAGATTCATGGTAGTCATTGTAAATATGTTGTTTATATGTATTTTTGGCTGTGGCCTTTTCTGAATGATATTGTCAATGTTCAAAAAAGAAAAAAAAAAAAAAAGTTTCTAGACTCTTTACATCAATGGATTGGGTTGGGCCATGTTGCATTCATCCAATGGTCAAGAACATTTTAGAAAACTTCCACACTCTTCCACGCTTCTCCTAGCTACAAAACTCACTATAGAACATTAGAACCTTACAATTCGACAACATCCTACCCAGCTCTAGAATTCTCTACACTTAAGACTCTGTCCTACTCTAGATGTCTCTTCACTCTTCTACTATGCACAAGCAGAAATGGCCAAGTCATGAGTCAAACCTCCACGCCCACTACAGTGGGCATGCCTTCTTGGTGGGAGTGCCCTTAACTCTAGGCTCAAGAGGGGTTGCTTCTCTGTGAGTGCTCTAATTTATCAGGAAAGCTTGGTTGCTCAACATAGGGTGCTCTGATTGATACAGAAATCTCTCTCTCTCTCTCTCTCTCTCTCTCTCTCTCTCTCTCTCTCTCTCTCTCTCTCTCTCTCTCTCTCTCTCTCTCTCTCTCTGGGTTAAAGACCAAACCAGCTGGAAGCAGGTTGGCCAGTTTAGATAGGTTGAAAAATGAAAGCTAATGAACTTATAGAGCCAGCGAACTTACAGAAGTAGAATGTTTCTATGTTGAGGTGTAAATCAAATAATCAATGTGAAGGTATCTCTGTAATAATCTGTTGACATCCTTTTCAGTCACCACAAATTTGAAGCCAGTATTTGGTGGCGGTTTCCCAACTCTGTGATTCAATGGGTGATGCCTGTGACTGTAAAAGGATTCCTCTTAGCTAGGAAGGGGATTTGGAGGAAGAAGGGCTGTCTTATGGAGGGTGTGTCTGATAGCCAGGTTATGGGCAATATGCAAAGAGTGGAACTGTTTCATGGCAGCTCTTTGATAGATCCCAGAATTGGGGTATTTCTTGGTTTTTGAAAGCTTTGCATATTTGTAGTTGGTCCTCATTTGCCGCTTCCTGGGACATGAATCGCTCCTCTTTGTTGGATAATCCCTCGTCATCCACTTTGTTTTGTCTTGTTTTGCTTTTGGATTTTCTTTTAATAGAAATTCAGTTACCATTCAGAAAAAAGCTGATGATTCCTGATATGTGGTTTATGTAAAGATACCAGCTAGTATCAATTCGTTAATCTTCCTTGCTCTGAATCTTCTGTTTTTATGCATATCAATCAATCTCAATGATTCTGTAGCCTGTAGGCAAAGTTTTACTAAAGACAGCATTGCCCTATAAACATGTTTCTCGTTTTCAGTTAGCCTGTGCAAATTTTATGTACACTTTGAAAGAGATCGATTTTCTTTTGTGCAGTCATTGTTCGTGATTTATTTTACAACCAACCGGTTAGAAGGAGATGCATGCAATCCAGGTTTTTCATTTTTGTAACTTTTCTTTTCCTTATCATGTTCTGATTGTTAAGAAGGCTTTCAATTGATTTCCTGCACACAATGCAGTTACACTGCTCACAGTCTGCTGATATATTGCCCTTTTGGTTTGCTCATGCATGTGTTTTGTAAGCCCCAAGAAGGTATTGCATTTGGTGAAGAAATGTGTACTTCGAACTGCACTTGTTTGCCCACAAGTTTCTTTCAAAGTCATCGATGTTGAGAAGTAAGTTTCTTGTTTGGCTATAGGATGGAAACTAAACCTTTTTACTATTTATTTACAAGTTACACTTCATGAATGCAGTGAGAATGAGTTGCTTTGCACGATTCCTTCCTTGTCGCCTTTGCCACTATTGACTAGCTGGTTTGGGAATGAGGTGTCTAGTTCTCTACATGAAGTAAATTTTTCTGAGGGAGTATTGAAGCTCTCTGGGTATTTATCTGGTCATTCTGATACTTTCTCCACAAAGGTAGGCATGATTCACATCCAAAGAAATGATTTGTATAATTTAAATACTGAATTTTTAATAGCTTGTGTTCTAATTTAAAGTTGCGTTCTGCTTGCAGACCTTCCAATATGTCTGTATCCACTCACATTTTCTTGGGTCCAGTGTACTTTCTGTTAGCAAGCTTCACGGTTTTTTTCTTTTTTCCCATCCATTATGCATTGTTTTATGACCTTAACAATTTCAGATATCAATTCACGCTTTGTTTGCAAGGGGCCAATTCATAAAATGATTAATAATATGGCTGCTAGTTCCGAGTGCTCTCTGGCTCTGTGGAAGGGTGAATCTGAATTGCAAAACAGAAGGAGACACAAGATGCAAGCATATATAGCATATATGCTTAACCTTTGTTGCCCTCAATCTAGCTATGATCTGACTTTTGAGCCATCGAAGACAATAGTAGAGTTCAAGGTGATACTTTCTTTCTTTCATTTTTTTTTTTTTCAGCTTAGTCCATGTGTACAACTTGTGCTCATGTCAGTGAGATGATCTTTTTCTTCTTTCTAGCATGTTTATACATATCCAAAATCATGATACCTATGATTCTATTGTGACTGGTTCTTAACAATACACTTGTGCTGGTTAGGATATAAACATCATATTTATTTTTGGTTCAGTACAATGGCATTTGTTCCTGGATTCTAGCTACTTTTGGTTCTACTGTAGCATTGTTGCACTGAGGCTTTTGTTCTCACTGAAAATTAAAATTTCCATGAGTTAAATTTTCATCTTATTTTCCTTTTAAGATGATGCCTGGTCTTGATAGAACCTGGCTTATAGATCATTTATTTTGGGTGAAGAGGACCTCTCTCATCTGCAGTCTGTGGCAGTCATGGAAGAAAACATTCTTGGTTTTCCAAAAGGCTTTTTTTTTAGATCTTATTTCTTCATTACTTTAATGAATGAGGTCATGTATTCATTATGATGGCGAAAGCCAGAAATAAAAGGTCTGAAAGCAAGGCTTACAGCAAGCATCCAAACCATAAAAATCCTTAAACTTCCTTATTGCCCAATTCAACGATCACAAAATTTCTATCTCCATGAATGTCAGAAGCTGCAAAGGAGCACACTAATCATGAAGAACATATAATATATCTTCAGTAAAGTTCATTGCCTTAAGCTGGCACAAATCCTTCTTTTCCTTGAAAATGACGACAAGAGACTCTCAGATTTGTATCGGTGTCAAAAAATCTGGTCCATCGAGAAGTCTGGATGAGAGGAAAGAGAGTACTTGATTGGGTTGAAAAGGTTAATGAATTTACTTAAAACTTTGATCAAGTGTTGAGAATAATATTTATAATAAAAACAATAAGGATAGTTGGAACATAATGTTCTATGTTTGGTTCAAGAGAAAGATTTGCTTTCGAGTTAGTTGTCATAACTGTCTTTAAGTTTTAGTATTGCATCGTCATCATTGCCTCATGTCATTGTCATTGTTGTCGTCTACTTCTCAGCTATTTGGAGTTAGCTTCAACTTCATCATCATCGTTTTCATCAGCATCCCCTTGTTTCAGCTGTTTGGCTCAGCATTATAAATCCTACTCAGCCAGAAAAATTGAAACAAGGAAGCTTTACAAATCATTTTCCACCAGAAAGATTCGAAATAGAGAATCTCATGGATGCTTGGCAAAAGTTCAACAACTGGCCGTCCACCTAACATCAACAATCCTCCTATCCAATGAGGAATCCCCCTGCTCGTCTGCAAATGTGTGGTTTGCTGACTAGTAGGATTTCTTGCACTGGCCAATGGTTTGAAATTCGAAACCATTGACATGAGGGCCTCATCATGGATGAGGATTAAGGAGGCATCAGAAATCTCTTAATTTTAAGATCCCAACACATTGAAAGTCCTATAAATACATGGTTAATAAATGGAAGAATGACCAAATATCAGAGGTATATGTGTTAGACAAGTTCACATGCCTTGTATACATTGTATAGCTAGTATACCTTGTATAGTTCGTCTCCATAGGTAGAGGATTCTGATTTTGTTATTTTCCTTGTATAAATGACTGTAATCTCTATATATTCAAGCCCTTTGGGTTGTCTCAAATACAGAAAATCTTTCAGCTCCTCTCTGTTTTTTCACTGTTTTCATGGTATCAGAGCTTCACTGATCCAAAACCAGCACCACCTGTCAGATCCGACCATCCCTGCATCCGGCCCCCATCCCTGCTGCGTCCGGCCACCATCCATGCTCGTCCGATCGCCCCTGCGTCGTCCGGCCACTCCTACTGCGTTGTCCGACCATCACTGCGTCGTCCAACCACACAGGGTCGTCCGACCACCCCTACAGCGTCGTCCGACCACCCCTAAAGCGTCGCCCTTGCTCGTCCGACCACCCCTATTGCACGCCCCTCTGCTCTCTGCTCTGTTGTTGCCGAACTTCGTTCCAGATCCAACAACCCATGTTGTTGTTCCAGATCTAGATTTTCCAGATCTGGCGACCCCTGTTGCTGTTGCTATTACGCTAGTTCCAGAAACTGCAATCCCTTGGGTATCTCCTGCTGTTAGGTACATCTAAAACCTTCTTCTGCTGCGACTCTTTGCGTGCTTTACATTACTTCAGATCAATGGACAAGGACTCATCACGTACAGAGGCCCCACGTTGTAGTTTTGATGGTACCAACTATTTTCTATGGGCCATCCATTTTCAGAACTTCCTCAAGAGTCATGGTTTGTGGGGACTAATTGATGGATCTGTTAATATCTCCACTTCCACAGATGCCGACAAATTAGCTGATTGGGAAATGAACAATGGATGGATTATTACCTGAATTCTCGATTCACTCGATCGGTCTATTGTTGTTGGCCTCACACCTCATCGCACTGCTAAGGCAATGTGGGAGCATCTCCAGACAATTTATCAACAGAGTAATGCGGCCCAGTTATACCGCCTGGAACAGGATCTCGTTAACCTTACTCAGGATGACGACAGTATTCAATCATTTTACTCTAAAATTGTGACAATTTGGACAGAGATGGCTATGATGGATCCAACATTTCCTCATGACTTTAAGATATTCCAAACTATGCGCGAGAGTGCGCAAGTTCGACAATTTCTTATGAAGCTGCGTCCGGAATTTGAGCATTGTTGGGCTGCTCTCTTGAACCGTAGCCCTACTCCATTGAATTCGGTTATTAATGATTTATTGGCTGAAGAACAACGACTGAAAGTTCTCTCTCCTTCCTCAACTCCGGGATCATCTAATATAGTGCTTGCTGTATCCACCACTACAACCCGTGGTTCCACTCCTTTGACTTGTCGCGGCTGCAACAAGGTAGGTCATGTCGTCGCTCAATGCAAAGAATGGTGCGCTTATTGTCGACGGACTGGTCATGATATTCAGGATTGCCGTGCACGTGCCTATGCATCTTCTTTCGGCCATGGCCGTGGTCGTGCTCTTTCTGCTACTGTTGCCACTATTTCTTCCGAGTCGTCTGTTAGTGATACGGCATCTGCTGTTTCTGTTGAAGGTCTTTTATCACCTTTGACTCCTGTGATGCTCCAGCAAATCGTTCAGGCCCTTTCTGCGGCCAGTATGTCAGGTGTATCCCCATCTTCTACATGGTTCTTCGATTCGAGTGCTTCCAATCATATGACTAGTGTTGTATCCCATCTTCGTGACATTTGTCCCTACACCGGATATCTGGCTATTTCTACTGCGGATGGCACTAGACTACCCATTCAGTCCGTTGGATCATTGACTTTCTCTCCTTCTGCCCATCACCAGTTCACCCTTCGTGATGTGTTTCATGTCCCTAACCTCTCCAATTTAATTTTAGTTGGTCAACTCACATCCAATAACTGCTTAGTCATATTTCTTCTCAACTATTGTTTTGTGCAGGATCTAGCAACGAGGAATGTACTTGAGATAGGTAGGCGGCATGGTCGTCTGTACGTGCTAGACTTTGATCCATCTGTCACTCCGGCTCGTTGTTTCTTTTCTCCATCTTCATCAAATATTTGTTCGGCAAATAAATTGTGGAAACTGTGGCACTTTCGCCTGGGTCATCCACATTCCGATCGGTTAATTCAGTTATTTTCTTCTGGCATGTTAGGGAACGTTTCTCTTAATAAAAAAGATTTGGATTATTCTTGTTCATCTTGTTGTCTTTCAAAAAGTAAGTGTATTCCTTTTCCAAGTACTACAAAATCATCTTCTATGTTTGAACCAGTGTTCATAATATCGATACTATCGGCCGATATTATCGTTATTAATGGTCGGCGATACAAAACCCCTAAGATTTCCCTCAGAAATACAAAAAAATACGGAATCCTGTGTATCGTGCGATATATCGCACAAATATCATAAAATATCATGCGATATTGCCGATATCGATGATATATCGGCATTTATCATGACTTTTCCCTTGATTGCGTACACAATATCGTCGGAATATCTTCATAACCACCTACGATTCCAGAAATTCGAAAAATAAAAATAAATAATAAATAGGAAAAAATCTCTTACCTCAAATCTGCCTGAAGGGGTGGCCTTCGACTAGATTAGGTGGGCCAATCGTCGACAATGGCGGCCGGTTAAGCTTAAAACCTTTTTTTTTTTCCTTCTCGATAGAATCGCCTTGAAAGAAATCAAATTTTCGTCGAGGTTTTTGGGATTTGGGTAGGGATTTTGAAAAAAGAAAGAAAGAATAGCTAAATTTTTGGGATTTTGAATGGATTTGAAATCGCAGGCGGGTTGCGCCTTTAACGGAGAAGAAGAGTCGGTTTCTTCATTCGAGTAAATCAGATTGCGTACTGAGTTACGCAATTCGCTCCTATGGTACTGAGTAAATTCTGCTGGGCCCACTGTGAATTCACGTGGTTTATCCACACCGTCCATCCGTTTTTGCACATCATTTTAGGGGTTGAGCCCAAAATTTAAGTATATCAAAAGCTCAAGTAGACCATACCAAAGGAAATAGTGGAGGTATTGATTTCCACCGTTGAAACCTTTTTAAGGACCTAGTGATGTTTATTTGTCATCCAAACTGTTCATAAGATCAAACAGACGTGGATGAATGGAAAACACAAATTTCATCTTGATCTAAAACTTATGTGGGCCCCCAAGAAATTTTCAATGGTAGAATTCAATTCACACTGTTTCAGGTGGTGTGGTCCACTTGAGCTTTGGATATGATTAATTTTTGGTCTAAAGCTCTAAAATTATATGATAAAATGGATGGACGGAGTTGATAAAATGCATGAATGACGGTGGGCCCCATAAAGTTTACTCAGTAAGCAATACGCTTCCAATTCTGGAGCAAATTACCACTGTGAACCCACCTTTTATCCCGCGTCTTTTATGAAGGATCCAAAACTTCCCAACTTAAGACCTATCACATACAGATAGAGCATTTGAGGACGAAAATACCCCTGCTTTTCAAAATGATTTTTCGTTTCTGTGGACCTATGGCTACGGATTATAACCGTAGCCATATGGGTGAACTAACCGTAGGGCCCACCTCTATAGATATATTATACATCCATGCCATCCATATGTTCTTCCATATTATTTTAGGATATGATCCAAATAATGAAGGTGATAAAAGTTTCAAGTAGACCACACCACTATAAAAAGTGATCATTGAACTTCCACTACTAAAAGCTTCCTAGTGTCCACAATAATGTTTATTGAACATCCAACCTATTAATAAGGTCATACAGATCTGGATGGAAAGAAAATGCAATATCAACTTGATCTAAAACTTTTATGGCCCATAAAAGGTTTTAAATGGTTATTAAGAACTATTTCCTATGGTGTGGCCCTACCATTAAAAACTTCCTAAGGCCCACTGTTTCTTGTGGTGTTGTCCACCTAAGAATTGGAACTGCTTCATTTTTGGGCCCGTGTCCTAAAATGAATTGGCAAGAAGGATGGACAGTGTAGATATATCACACACACATTGAGGTGTGTCCCACATAATAATAATTGTGTCTAATGGTTTTCTTTTAATAAGTGTCCACTAATTAGATATTAGAAATTTTTTGCCCTAATAATAATTGTGTTTTTATACATCTCTTGATACATTTATAAATATTATGCATTTTATTTTAATATAGTTGCCTTAGTTCAATCAGACAACGCTTGGCTTAGGATCTTATACAAAAGAAACCTATTGTGTGCAAATTTTTTTTTGCAATGTTATGATTTAAAACTGTGTATTAAGATCTTTTTTGACAATCCCTGAAGTTTCATTGAAAAATTCAACCATTTTCCCAATGTTTCCCCATGTTTCCCAAAAAGTGCGATAAATTATGCGATACAAACGATATATCCCGTGCGATAACCGATACGTATCTGTATCCCAAGGGTGCGATATATAGCGTGATACCGATATTTCGAACGCTGGTTTGAATTAGTGCATACAGATGTCTAGGGTCCTTCACCAATTATATCTCTCTGGGTTACGATAGTATATTATATTCATTGATGATTTCACACGTTACACCTGGATTTGCTTTCTGCACTCGAAGTCATAGGTTTTTGAAAAATTCAAGATATTTCACTCTATGGTGGAGACTCAATTTTGGGTTCCAGTTCAAACTCTCCGCTCTGACTCAAGGGGGGAATATCTCTCAACAGATTTTCGTACATTTCTTCAGGGTCATGGGATTATTCATCAGACCACCTGTTTTAATACTCCACAAAAGAATGGGGTGGCTAAACGAAAAAATCGTCATATTGTTGAAACTGCCAACACCCTGATGACAGCTATGAGTGTTCCTCGTTCTTTCTGGGCGGAAGCAATGTGACATTCAGTCTACTTGATTAACCGGATGCCAACCAACGTTCTGAATAGTAAATCTCCATACTTAGTTCTCACCAGCTTACCTCCTGCATATCCCACATTTCGTGTTTTTGGTTGTCTGTTATGTTCACCTGGTTTCATGTGAGCGTAACGAACTATCTCCAAAATCGATCAAATGTATGTACTTTGGGATTTGGAGAAACTCAAAAGGGTTTTCGATGTTATGATCCGGTTTTTCGTCGTATTCAGGTTTCACAACATGTTATTTTTCTTGAACATATTGCCTTTCATTCATCTCTTCCTCCTCCGCACGCCCCAAAATCTCCTGGTCTAACCACCTTTCCTGATATTCATTTTGCCTCGAGTACTCTCCCTCGTCCGTTGCAGGTTTACTCGCGTCGACCACGTACAGATCCACCACCTATTACTCAACCCGAACCTACTGTACCTGTTGCAGATCCTGCACCTACCTCGATACGTTGTTCTGCTCGTGTACATCGAGAGCCTAATCGCTTGATATGCTCTATGTCTACCATGAATGCTACTCTGGATACTGTCTCTATTCTTACTTCATACATTCAGGCAGCCACTCATGATTGTTGGAAGAAGGCTATGGCAAAAAAACTTGCGGCATTGGATGATAATCATACATGGGACATTGTCACTCGACCCACTGACCAACAACTAATTGGTAACAAATAGATTTATTTTGTCAAGCTCAAGTCTGATGGATCATTGGATCGATACAAGGCTCGGCTTGTCGCTCAGAGATATGAAAAGGAATACAGAATTGATTATGATGAGACATTCGCTCCCGTGACCAAGATGAAAACTGTTCGTACTCTTCTGGCAATATCTTCCGTTCGCTCTTGGCCACTTGCTCAGATGGATGTGAAAAATACTTTTCTTCATGGAGACCTCCAAGAAACAGTATATTTGAAACCTCCTCCTGGCTCTTTAATCCCTGACAATAAGGTATGTCGCCTAAAGAAAGCCCTGTATGGCCTCAAACAGGCACCTCGGGCATGGTTCCAACGCTTTCACGATGTTGTTACAAGTGCTGGCTTTACTCAAAGTAGTCATGACCCATCCTTATTTTTGCGCACCACTACTCGCGGAATTGTCATTGTTCTCATCTATGTTGATGACCTACTTCTGACTGGTAGCGATGCTACTGGTATCTTGGCTTTAAAGGAAGTTTTGCAATCATCCTTTAAGATGAAAGACCTCAGCCATCTAACATACTTTCTTGGGCTTGAAATTTCACGTTCTAAACGTGGGATCCTGGTCAGCCAGCGTAAATATACCAAGGATCTTCTCGCCTTGGCATCATTGACGGATCAGAAGACGGTTCAGACTCCCTTAGAACTTAACATTCAATATGACCATGACGATGGTGATCTCCTTGCGTAGCCCGACTTATACCGCCGTTTAGTTGGGAGTCTGGTTTACTTAACTATGACTCGCCCTGATATTGCTTACGCTGTCCAAGTCGTCAGTCAGTTTGTTTCTGCTCCTCGGACTCTTCATATGACTGCTGTGTTGCGCATCCTACGGTACCTACGTGGAACTCTAGATCGATCACTGTTCTCCTCCACAACGACTTTGGACCTTCATGCTTATTCGGATGCTGATTGGGCCGGTTGCGCTCTCACTCAAAGAACTACCACTGGCTACTGTGTTTTTCTCGGCACTTTTCTCATCTCTTGGAAGTGTATCGGGCAATGTCCGCTGCGTGCAGTGAGCTTGTCTGCTTACGTGGACTTTTTTCTGACTTGGGCATTTATCTACAGAATCTTACTCCACTCCATGTCGATAATCTAAGTGCCATTCAGATTGCCTCTAACTTGGTTGTTCATGAACAGACGAAGCATATTGAAGTTGACTGTCACTTAATCCGCGAGAAATTTCAGTCTGGGCTCATTTCTCTTCCATATGTCGCATCCCATGATCAGATTGCCGACATTCTCACCAAGTCCCTCACTTCTGCACGTCACTCATTTCTAGTTGGCAAACTATTACTTGTCGATGACCGGCATTAGTTTGAGGGGGGATGTTAGACAGGTTCACATGCCTTGTATGCCTTGTACACCTTGTATAGCTAGTATACCTTGTATAGTTCGTTTCCATAGGTAGAGGATTCTGATTTTATTATTTTCCTTGTATAGATGACTGTAATCTCTATACATTCAACCCCTTTGGGTTGTCTCAAATACAGAAAATCTTTCAGCTTCTCTCTGTTTTTTCACTGTTTTCAATATGATCTTCCATTCTGGGTGATTTGTAGCTAACCCCTTATACATGGTGACGCCCACAATATCAACAGTTTGAACTATCAAACTGTGAACCCACATTTCAGAAAATCCTAATCATTGGCAAACTGTATATTTGATGGCGAAGAGAACCCTTTTAACTCCTCATCCTGTTAGCTTGAACAAAGCAGCTCTCAGCGGAAGATTTCAGAAGAAAGTATTGATAATTCGAACAAAGACTCAAGTAATTAAAATCAAGAGATTGTAGATAACAATTGCACATTTGAAGTGAGACTCTGGATGATGAGATGCCTTCAAGACCATATGAAAATCAGCATGGAGGGCAAGGCACTTGTAGTCTCCCTCGTGGGAGCACAATCATGAGTAACAACCATCATAAATATAAAAGATACCTGAGATATCAATCCCAATATTGCCAAGTGTAGCTAGTCATGCACCACACTACCACCAAGCCAATGCCACACAACTCTTGAAACACAATACTCTGGAACAGCACTCCTAATGCCTAGAAATAGAGGAAAGATGACGACACGTCTGCAAATGAATGATGCTGTCCCATGCACATCTGATGACTCCAGCTCCACAACTAATGATACTCAAAGTACAATAAAGGTGGTCCACAATATGCATTGAATACCAGCCTAAGTGTTGAGTCTCTGTTCTTTGACTGTGTAAAATAATCATTAGAGAGGTTTGAGGAAAACTAGATCTAGGGTTTTCTTCCCTTCTTTAATACTTGGATATTGTGATGACATGCAAGAGAAGAAAAATCCTTACCAAAGAAGGTGATAAAATCCCGCATATGATTCGCTTTGCAAATTAAAAGAGTAACCTCCAAGTGATCAGGGGACTAGTTTAAATAACAATCCACACATAATACCAAAATACCCTCATAACGAGGATGGGGATCAAGAAATAGTAGTCTGTACGATTTTTCTGATATTCATTTTTTGATGGCTATGAAGAAACTTTTTTTTTTTTCTTTTTGGGTTAGCTTGTCAGTACACACACTCCATGTTAGCCACCCCCACTAGGGATCGATACCAAGACCTCAAGTGTTGAAACAAGGCATCTCCGCTTAGTCTGCCAGTTGAGCTATGGATCTGGGTGTAGCTACGAAGAAACTTGTTGCTTGTAATCAATCTCTGTGATAGACTATTAGATAGCACTTGATTGTAACCAACCTCTGCAGTAGTCTATTACATTGCACCTATGGGAGTTTTGTGCTCTCATTGCCAGTCCCAAGCCAAGATAAAGGTGGACGCGTCAGTTGGCAGCCGGTGTCAAACTTTTGCCATAATATGACATCCCAAACTCATGCTAGGGCGTAAATTATGGCCCTTGATAGAGTGGCGTTGCAGAAAAGGATTCATGTATTGCAGAAAAAGAATTCATGTAGCCAACCCCGGTTAGTTGGGATAAGCCTTTGATGATAATGATGATTTTTTGGCAGCTCTGAACATGTTTCTTCTTGACATCCAAGGTTCACGGTGATGTGATTTAAACTTTCAAAGTTTCAAAATAATGAGCCTACAAAGAAAGAGAAGTCCTCCTTTTTTTTTTGGATCGCAACAAATACAGTCGATGTTTTTTTTGAACAAAAAAACAAATCCAGTCGATTTTTCATCTGACAAGTCAGAATCCAAGAATTACATTTCGGGCTTCAACCCCTGTTCTTTCCAATTATCATTTGGAAGGTCTGTTGGAATTCCAAAGATCGTAAAATAGG
This sequence comes from Magnolia sinica, assembly GCF_029962835.1. Lineage (NCBI taxonomy): Eukaryota > Viridiplantae > Streptophyta > Magnoliopsida > Magnoliales > Magnoliaceae > Magnolia > Magnolia sinica. The sequence goes on along the minus strand of NC_080576.1, from coordinate 87,621,914 downwards.
ATGCAATCTTGGAAGCAAATGGACTACTAATGGAGATATTCTGTTTTTATCTGCTAACCATAGAGTAGAAGTTGCATTTCATGTGAAGAAGAATCAGTCTCCATGCAAAGGATTCACCAAAAAGAGAGATTGTCTTATAGCTTTGTTCCAAGGGGAATATGTGATCCTTAAGTGTTGTTTTGCTCTCTTCGCATTCAGCTTTTGCATATTTATATGTATCTGTGAATTTAGTACTTGTAACCTATTCAGGAGATGTTTGGGTTTTCTTCCTCAATAATTAGGCCTTCTGAACTTTTACAGGATTGGCCGCCTATACTGTCCTTTATTGAGCAAGCTGTTAGGCACTTCTGGAGACGAATTCCATCTCACTTTTTGCAAGGTTGAATATACATGGAAGTGTAGCCCAGCAGGATGAATACTTCTCTATTTTCGCAGAAATTCCTTTTTAAAGCACAATTACTAGCTAGTTTTTATTTTTTATTTTTTCCTTTTTCTTTTTGCCTTTAATGCAGGAGAACCCCATGATCGTAAAAATGGTGTACCGGCAAAAGGTGAAATGTGGAAGGAGGATGAAAACCCTGCATCTCTGTTTCAAGGTCACAGATGCTCTGATCTTTCAAGAGTTTATTTATACAAATTTGACACATATTAATCAAATGCAATTCCAGGGCTAGATATTTCATTCTTAACCTTCTTAGATCCTTCAGACAAGAATTTCTTTACGTTATTCAGTTTAATGTTTTCTCGCAGATTCTAGTTTAGCATGCAATGTGAGGGGCAGTTTTTTTTTTTTTTTAATCAAGTTACTAATATTTCGGAGATTGTTTGCTGCCAGATCCATTCAGTGCTGATTTGTCCAGGAACTCAGATATTAATAAAAAGAAAGGCAAGATCCAACATCATCAAACATCTGTGAATCTTAACCCATCTACCAGTTCCTTAAAGATGTCATCCCCAGAGGTTGACTTGTTTTCCCATCTAAAGAGCAGTAAAAGGCCATCTAGAAAATCACACATGATGTCATCACCAGAGGTTGACTTGTTCTCCCATCAAAAGAACTGTAAAAGATCATCTAGAGAATCACATGCAAATGCTGCGGAGCATAAAGAATGCCAAAGGAAGGCTGGATTTATTCATCAGACTGAGTACTCTTTCCAAGACACAACTCCTGCAGCATGGGATGTTTATGGTACCAAATGTAGTCAAATGGTTGCTCCAATAAGTAGCATTCCTCTTACAGGTGACATTGATTTTTTCCCTGTGGAAGATCATTTCTTGTCAGAGGGATACGTGATGAGACATGCTACTGAGGATAATGAAGAAGATGACATTTTAGGTTCGAGATGGAGGAATGGGTCTCTGGAAGTTGATGGAAACTTGAGGGAGGGATCAACAGGGAGCATAGTGACAATCAATCAATTTGACTACAAAGATGATGCAGGAAATGTTCCATTTCCTTTTCACCAATCCAAGAGGATAAAAAAGGATTTAATTGGAAACTCGCAATCAGCATTGTTCTCTAATGACAGGGGTTTTGAAATCAACTTTGATGACTTCAGGACCGAGAAACAACAGCTTTCTGCTGCTGATACTATTGATGCTGTGGAAACTCATCACAGTAACAGTATTTCAGACTTCTTTACAAAGAATCCGTGGCAGGACAAATTAGCAGCTTCTCACCTTTCTCGCGTCATGAGAAAATGCCAGAGAAGTACAGAGTTAAATGTACAGTCAAGTGATTTCACAGATTCTCGTGCTTGTGATATACCATGCTTTGCTGAGGAAAATGACCTTCGGAAAAGTTTACTTGCAGAAGTTGGGGAAAGAGGCTCTGATTGTCAGTCTACAAACTCTGAATGGTGTTTTCTATCTTCATCTTCTGGCCCTGATACTTCTCTTTGGAAGGTTGAAGATTTTTCAGACGGATATGCCATTAAAGGGAATTTTACGTCTCGAAAAACTGTTAGGTCTGGACATTTTAGGGACCCTGAAATGAAAGATAATTTCTTCAGTCATTACACTCTGCCGAATAGTCCCAATGAAGAGGATCACCCCACCTCAAGTTGTATCAAAACCGAATTAGATTATAAGAAATGCTTCAGTCATGGGAGGAATGTGCATAAATTTCTGCGCAACGGATGCCACTCAGATGACATCATCTTTAGAGAAGTTGGCTCTTCTGACGAGTTAAATAATGAAAAAGATTGGTTATGTATGGACTTGTCTAACACGCACACAATGAATAATTATGCCATAACTTCATGCTGCATTCTCTCACCTAACTACGGTAAGATGGGCAAGAGTCAGAGGGATAAACTGGAAATCCAAAATGGTGGAGAGTTTCACATTCCCAAGGTAAGATCAAGGAGAAGTTGTTCGGCTCCACCATTTTATAAAGGCAAGAGCAAGTTCTCCCTCTTGTATAACCATTTAAACACTGCACCTGGAAGAGAACCTAATGCACAATTGTTCCACGATGCCCCTACTTTACCAGGTTTCCTTCAGCATCAACAATCCTTTATTCAATTTCATTATTATTCATTTTCATTAAGGGTGTTTTTGGCTTTGAGGGTAAACTAGGTGAAACATTCAGTTTACGTCAACAAGACGTTTACACTTGCTTGGAAAGCGGAGGATGCCGTGGCAAACTGTTTGCCTTTGCCTTTCCCACCTCAGCAAGGGAGTAAAACCTTTTTCCAAAAATCGTGATGGCAACCATACTTTGCCTCTAATGTGTCCTTTTTAAATTGAAAAGTTGGAGGGAGAAGAGGTTTCCCTTTGTGGGATTGCAATCAAACAGTGGTAAATACAAAAGGAAAGCATTAGCCAGGACTTTTCTTTCGCAAAACAAACAAGCGCAAAGGATTTCCTTCCCCTAGCACTGATTACAGTTTATGAGCTTTTTATGTAACAATTTTGCTTTCCCTTGCATTCCCCTAGCTTACCCCAACCCAAACATGCCCTAAATAATAGTGCCGGTTACTTGACTCTACTGCTTGTGTTGATGCTCTGCAGTGACTGTTTGTGAGTTTAAGGATTCATTACAGCCTTGTCTCAAGCCAAATCTAGCGGACAATTCTCGCACATGCCCCAGGTATAACATTTGTTTAAAGCTTTTATCTAGAATCATGGATCAAACATGGCAAAGCTTTCAGTATACTTAACCCAATCTTATATTCAGAACAAGCTTGGAGGAGAAGTCATACAATACAGACAACCTGACCCGGATGCAAGGAAGCAAAGGATTCGATAAATCTCAAAGCATTGAGCTTTACAAAACCAATGCACTTGAAGGTAAATGATGATGGAAACATATCAAGGACCTAAACACATATATCAAAATTAGCTATTAAGCCATCTGATCTCCAAAAATGCAGACACCTGTATGAGATCTGAGGCATTCATCTGATGGACCCTATCCTCTATGGGCCATACCCAAAAATTTGCCTTAGGCTGACACTTTCGTTTTCCCTTCATCCTAGTGGAACCACAGGTAACAAAACGGCATATAACAAAAAAAGGGTACGGGAAATGTTCATGTTTAATTCAGTCTCAATCATTAAAATCATAACCCAATCAATTGAGGACAGCTACATGAATCCTGCTCCACCATTCCAATCTATCAAAGGCCCTACCTTCAGTTAGACATAGGTCATCTAGTCTTTTCTAACTACCTCTATCTATGTCCTTCTTGGCCTTCCCCTGGCCCTTTTAGAGCCTTAAACTTGTACCACAGCAACCGTGCATTGTTGTGGCGCATCGCTTCTGGGGGACACCCTAGCCAACCCTTGCCCATTTCTCACTACTCCTGGGTTCCAATGCAACATGTTGCTTACAGACAATGCCCTAGCATGATTTTGGAATGTCATATTGCTCGATTTATGATGAAAATTATGGCAGGAGTTTAATGGCTGCTGCCAACCTGATACAATCCTCCTTTATTGGGCTAGGGAGTAGGGACTAGCAACGAGAGAACAAAACTCCCACAAGCGCAATTTGATAGACTTTTATTTAGGCTAATTACAATCAAGCGCTACCTAATAGTCTATTACATAGATTGATTAGAATTTACAATCAACAAGTTGATCACAATCAATGACTCTCTCAATCATTAAAAATATGGTAAAAAAATTTGTCAAAAAAAAAAAAAAAAAAAGCACTAAAAATCCGGAGAATGAACAGTTTAGGTTAATACGGTCTGGACTAAAAAAAAAAAAAAAACAGAGTGAAAATAATGACTATATATGTGCATATAAAATGAAAAACTTTTAATTAAAATAATTAAAAATTTGTTTGAATAATAATGTATGTCAATAGTCGAATGGTTTTCCTTGCCTCTCTCAAATCCTTTCTTTTCAAGTAATCCGCATATAAATCAGTTTGTCTCTACTCTACTAAAAAAATTCACCTTCTACTCAATTTTATCAATGGGTGGCAACCACCAATGTCTATTTTCTAAATTGCCTGCCAATATTTTTTTATTTTTTTAATAAAACATGCTTTATTGAAAAAAGAGAAGTATTAAATTCCGTTTACCGAATAAAAAATGAGTTTCTTTGCCTTTCTTCTGAAATACACCAAGTTTTAAACATTTTATCGATGATACGAGGTTTTATAGAGCTTTTTTGCTGCACGAGCTCCCTACAGCTAGTGATGGGAAATTCATGTACCTCTAGGAACACATTGTCAAAGGAGGAAATTTTGATACTCTGCTAGAGTATGGTGATCCTAGCCATTAGTTTGAGTTTTTTTTTTTTTGTGTGTGTGTGTGTGTGTGTGTGTGTGTGTGTATTGAATGTCATATGTTGGACATTTTCTAGCCATAGATTTGTAGTCTGGAAAATCCCCCTATGTTACATGGCTAGGATCATGTAAGTTATGCTACTTTGGGGGTACTGACCAATGTTACCTCGATCGCCATGCAATCCACATTACATGTTTGTGTTCTGGATTTCTTTTTTCTACCAAAACAAAATTGTTGTCCTATGCTCTTATTGTTGATTAAGTAGTTTAAATTTATATTTAGACTGGATATGCATACTTTGATTTATGCAATAGAAGGCATATGATATAATACTTTGCATGAGATTCATCATTTCATGTATAAATGAAGATATCATTTTTTATGTATTACTATATTGTGTATACTTAGTATTATGCAATGGAGCATCCCATGTGATCCTACCTTAATGTACCACATATTAGAGGAAGTAGTTTAGCATGAACCCATTCCCCATACCACATACATTGGTTCAGACATCCACAGTGAGCCCAGCAAATGATCTGTCCAAATTTGATACATTTGTGTCACATGTATGGAGATAGAAGCACAACTTAGGTAATGGCGAATTTCCTTCTGCGTGGATTTTCTTTTTTTTACTTTGGAAAACATCATAGTGCTGATGTGGTACTATCCCACCCTTGCAGAATTTCTCTCCTCTGATCTGGAAAATTCAAAAGTTACTCTGACCAAGTGGCGCGATGGTGGCCCACATCCTACAGTTGAGTGCATCAGCAATGTTCAATTGTGCCATAGCTATAAGCAAATTATAATATCATAAGAGGGCATTGCATAAATTTTGGTGGTTTCATTAATGTGATTAATAGTTTATCCATTTTTTAGGATGGTGATAAATCAAGTAACTTGGCTGGTCATGAGGATGGAATACTTGACATTTCTTCTGGGCTTTTGCACCTTTCTGGTGGTTCCTTACAACCCGAATCCATCCATAAAGATTGCCTTCAAAGTGCGAAGGTTCTTCTACAGCTCGATAAAAAATTTATTCCTGTTGTGGCTGGTGGTATACTTGCTATTATTGATCAGGTCTGTGCATCAGGTCATTATATACTTGATAAAAGTTGTTAGCCTCTTCTTCGCATGTTTTTTCTTGTGCTTTATTCTAATGTTACAAATAGCGCTCGTAGCATAGTGGTAGCATAGCGTAAATCCCCTGTAGCGTACGCTATAGCTACATAGCGTGTAGCATTTGTAGTGTACAGTACAATGTTCTTTTTTTATGTTTTTTGCTTCTTTTTTTTCCTTTGTTAAAAATGGTGTAAAACTCACATCACATCATAAAAAACTTAAAATGCAAAGTTAAAATCAAACCTTTCTTTTTTAACTTTCACTTAAAATGGTGGTGATCCATTGTTAAAGTTGGTGTGAAACTCATTCATTAAAAAACCTTTAAAACTAAACTTAAAAGAAAAAGGGTTTTTGTATTGATGACATCTATATTGTACTTAATACTCTTTTAAGTCTTAATCTATGGGATTTTTATTTCTTTTTCATACCTGTGAGTTATGACTTTTAGTTTAATTAAGACTATTAATTAAAGTGGTTTGCTTAGAAAGTTGTTGATGTGATAATTGTTTGATTTGGTTTATAACTTTATATATCTAGATTGGCTTTTGATAAGCGATAATTAATAACTTTTTTGAACATGCTTATACTTGAAAAATGAATCATTTTAGGCATTTTTCTTAATATTTATCATGTTTTCCCTATCTTTAAATTAAAAAATAGAATTATCATGTAGCTCACACTACACAACACACTACCGCTATTTAAAACACTGTTTATTCCTGTATGGTAACTGGAAGCACTCTGATCTGGAAGATCTGACGTTGGGTCTGAAACAAGAGTTTAGTGACTTCGTATATCAACATATGTGATCTAGGATTTCAGCCTAGTATTCAACTGTAAATCTGAATGGGAAGCCAAGACATTATTTTGAGTGGATGTCTTAGAGGCAACCATGCACTGCCAGTCTCTCATCAGCACCCTCAATTTGTCAAGCTACTTGACCAATTGATTTCTTCCGTTGCTGTTATTGCACTGCCAAATTTTCGACTTTCCACTTGATATACATGAAGCCGTGGGAAGAGAAGCCAAACAGGATCATATGTATCATTCCATTGACCCTCATGAGATTGACAGTTTATTCTTGAATATGGATGGCAATTGATCCCATTGTCTTAATATTCAATTTCATATATTCTGGTGAACACAACTGATGTCAATCAGTCTTTTTGTTTCAGTCCTACAATGTAAAATGGATGTTACTGCATCTTGCCATCCTTTTATGTGGGTTGAGCACATAGTCCTCCCACCCTGGGTCTTGTTGGTGACTCTGGATTATTTTTTCTGTGTAGGATGTTGACTAGGTAGTTCTGTATTTTTTATGGGACCATGCATGGTGGCCAACAACTTCCCCACATAATTAACCTGTGTTCAACTGGCTTACTAATTTATAGTTTTCGAGGGTTGGATTTAGTGGGCAACTTCAAGCTCATTTTTGTTTTAGTTCTTCTGGATGCTGAGATATATCTTGCTATTTGTTAGTATCCGGTTACTCATTGGTACATATCTACAAAAGTGGAATCTTCGAGAATCCTAAGGTACAACCCTCAGATAAACTTTATTCCTTTTTCTTACAAATACCAAAAGATTTCAATAAAAATCACAAAACACACCCAATATCTATCAAGCTGGTGGACGTGAAGACCCAACAAATTGAGAAACCCATTTCATTCATCCTTAGCTTTCGTGTTAGTTCATGGTTATTAGCACAGAATCATAATGGGTCCTGTAGAGCAAGGTTTTGATTTTCTTTTCACCATCTTTAGGTCCTGTGCGAGCACAGCATTCATAATCATTCTAATCTATTGAAGGCTTTCCTAATAAATTTACTTTCAAGTCCTTTAATGGTGAAATCTCAACTCTGTATGAGCATGCATCAAATGTATGGACAGTAAGGAGTTTCTTAAACACATTCAATGATACAATCTTGTTACGAATTGGCCATAATTGCACACTAACATGGGGACCTGTTTTACAGCATGCTGCTGATGAACGAATACGTCTGGAAGAACTGCGGCGAAAGGTCATCCATGGTTTACCCATTTGAACCTGTTATAGTTTCATGCATTGCTTGTGGCTCATATAGTTGGTCCAAAATCTTAGGTATTATCTGGTGAAGGGAAGACAGTTGTGCATCTAGATTCTGAACAGGAATTGGTATGTTAACATTTTTTGCAATTGTAAACTCCAAATTCTATTTTTGGGTTAATGACAGCTCTAAACTTTGTTTAAATTTCTGAAGTAGTCATCTAAGCTTTTGACTTTAACCTTTTGTTTCAAATTTTGAAATCAGATTCTACCTGAGATTGGGTTCCAGTTACTGCAGACCTATGCTGAGCAGATAAGGAATTGGGGTTGGATCTGCAATATTCATTCTCAGGGCTTAGGGTCCTTTTCAAAGTTAACTTCCATGTTATCTACGCTTCACCCTGCCATGCTGCTTCATATTTAATATATAATTTATTAAGTATATTGGTTACATTTCAACTTCAGCATATTCATTCTCTTCTTCTTCTTCTTCTTAGTCATCTATCAAATTAATCAAACTGATTTTTGTCTTTTGTGCAGGAATTTGAACCTTCTGCATAGGCAGCCATTTATTGCAACTCTTGCTGCTGTAAGAACTAGTCATTTTTCCTTATATGTTGGTTTAACTAACAGCCGTCATTACATGGATAAAATCATCTCTAAATTGTTCTTTTATCATCTCATTTCTCATTAATGTGTAATTTGATATCCAAACCGTTTATTGCAACTCTTGCTGCTGTAAGAGATAGTCATTTTTTCTTATATGTTGGTTTGACTGCCAGCTAATTACATGGATAAAATGATTTCTGAATTATTATTATATTTTTAATCATTTCATTAATGTTTGGTTAGATATCCAAAGTTTCAAGATTTACATCAGTGTTTGACTTGACCATGACAAGAACTAAGTCTGCTTCCCGAGTTGGCTTAAGCTGTCTTTTTTCTTTTGAGAGTAAGCCAAAAAAAAAAAAAATTACAAATAGGGAAATAGGAAAGGTGGGGGAAATTTATAAGATAATTGGAAATGTTATTGACTTTTTTTATAGACCAATAGTTTCAATAAATTCAGCCTCAAGTTGCTGGTATGGAGGTTACGTAAACTTGGTATCTTCCCCATCCATTATGGACTTACGGATGATTTGTTTCTGTGTGACTTGGATGTTATGGGATCACACCATACAACTCGGCTGATACAAATAAATATTGGTCTAGTTATGTTGGGTCAGCATGAGTTGTCTATTGTATTTTTTATACATCCTTCATATGGGTTAGCAAATAGTTGGGAGTTTGTTGTGTTTCTTAGACATCCTTGGTGTGGTGAGCAAATAGTCGATACCTTGCAGTGGAGGTCATGTTTAGAGCAGCTTTATATATTTAAAGAATGTGAGTGTGTGCGTCACGTATCTTTTTTAGTTGCAGTGCACCATATTGTATTTAGAGCAAAGTTGATATAAATAAGAGTTCTATGAGAGCAGAAGGCTCCCACCACCTCTCTTTCCTTTCCTCCACTTTTTCCTTACCTTTTCTTCTTTCTCCATTCCCATGGATTTAAACATAGTATCTTCACTAAGGTCCTTACCATTGAAGTCGGACGACATATTCTTAGCAACCTAGGCATGATTGATATATATGCCTCAGCTTGTGGGGGAATATAGCTATTTCTGGACTGTGAGCCTTTCTGGACTGTGGAGCATGGCATCATCTATATAAATAAGAAGGGACTGGATGCCCAACCCTAGTTAGAGTTTTTTCTCTCCCAATGGCTTTTTACTCTCTAATAGGTTGCATCATTATTACTCTCTAATAGGTTGCACCATGAAATAATGAACAAGGAACAATGGGAAATGTCAATTGAGGATTACTTTGCAAGTATGCTAGAGTATGAAGAAGTGGACAAAACAAAGAATTTTCAAATTCTTGGCTAGGTTACGTTTTAATTTTGTGTTGCAAAAGGTGCATGTATTGGGAAGAGATTCATGTACCTTCCTTAGAATCAATTTATAATAAAATCATAAGAGAAGCTAGTCGGTGAGCTGCTACTATTAGAAACTATTTCAATCTTTCTGAGAGATTTGCTCAAGCTACGTACTCTAAATCATTCAGGGGTAGTGGTTCTAGAAAAGGAGAGAGTCGTCCCCTTTCCCTTCTACAAACAAGCATAGACTTTGATGTACTGATTAAGAAAGCACGGACATCTTAGGGAACAATGTTGGTATTTAAATCCTCACCTGAGTCTGAAGGCAAGGAATGTTGTCGCCAACTCTGCTCATATTTAGGAGCAAGATTCTATTATTCTATCTTCAAGCGATTCTATGATAGAGTCGGTATTCGCGGTATCGGTCTTGATGAGTGTATGACACCATCAATGTTTTAAATATCGACGATAGTGGCCGATATATCCCATGATATATCTTGTATCCCACCTATGCAATACGAAACGCACAGGTAGTGCCAATGTATCCCACATGTTCGATCCTGTGAGCATTTTCAATTTTCAATCCCTTTTTTGGTTGAAATTATACTAAATAGGTGTCAAGTGGTTACAAATCTATTGGTTCTTTATGTTTTGTATGAAAAATCATGGAGTTGGAGTTTTGATTTTGATATCCATTACTTCATCTTTTTTTAAAATTTTCCTTCAATCTGCTGCCAATTGAGACTAATTTCGAAGTATTTAGGAGTATTTGATGAAATGATCATCATATAGACTCTAATTTCGAAATTTGAGTGTAGGTGGTCTGATTTGGGGAAAATTCAAAATTTTCCCAATTTCTCCCAAATTGCTTGTAATGTTGCACTCCAAACATGAAGTCAAGCATATACGAAGGCTGATCTACTGATTTGTTAAGTCCTTGTCAATTTTCAGAAAATGAAAATCATTTTTAATTAAAAATTATTAAAATATTAATATTTTTTCAAAATTTTCCTTCAACCAGCTGTCAATTGAGACTAATTTCGAAGTATTTAATGAAATTATTATCACATACACTTTAAATGTTATGCATTCAATTTGAATATAGTTGCATTTGTTCAATCAGACAATGCATAACTTAGGACCCTATGCAAAGGAAACCGATTGTGTGCACTTCTTTTTTGAGATGTTATGATTTGAAAGTGTGTATTAAGGTCTTTTTTAATAGTTCCTGAAGTTCCATTGAAAAATTCAACCATTTTCCCTGTGTTTCCCAAAAGTGTGATAAATTACCCGATACAAACGATATATCCTTTGCGATAACCAGTACGTATTTGTATCCCAAGGATGCGATACATAACGCAATACCGATATTTCGAACACTGGACACCGTTGGAAAGTAGAAACCTATCAATGTTGCAAAGAAAATTTTGCATGCATCAGGGAGTGTATTGCCATGTGAGGGAAACGTTGGGAAAATGATGGCCTTTGTCAATGAAACTACAGGAGATGTTAAAAGATACGTGTTAAACTCTTAGAAATCAAAACATTACAAAAAGACAAGTATGCATAATAAGTTTACATTATCTATGGTCTTGAATTATGTATTATCTGACAAAAGTGGTGTATTTATATCCAAATTGAGTTCATATCATCTAATAAATATCCCACAACTAACTCAAATTAAACCATCCAAATTACAGGTCCCAATTTAGATGTATGATGAATGGAACGTTATGCTTATTTAATTATTTGACTATCACATTGGTTGACATTTATTGGAAGGTTAAAAATTAAAAATTTCCAATACTCCTGTTTCAACAAACAAGCAACCAAAGATTAAGCCATCCAAATGAAAACTATTAAACAATTCCTATCCTCACAGGTGGAATTGATATCCAACCATCTAGACCATCCAAATTGTTAAGCTCATCATGGACGGAGCATAAAATAAAACTGATCAAGTAATCCTAACCAACCAATGGCAATTAAATGGATGGTTAAAAGTAGAATAGTGAGTGGCATGAATTTAAATGGACAAATCAGAAGATTAATATTATCCTTGTAGTCAATCTTTTGGGTTATGCTCCATCAACAGTTGGGTCATTGATTTTGATGGTCTCAATTGTTGTACAATTATGCCATTTGTACAATTGAAGAGTCACCCCTTTTTTTATAGGGTGCTAAATTAACATGGAAGTTGCTTGTAAATTAGAAAAAATAGTGGGCACAAGAACCAGCCGTCGTAGCATCATCACAGAGATAAAGGCCAGAGACCCCCTTCTCGGTTGTTTGGGGTGAATTGGCACACCTACCCAACCAGTCTATGCAGAGCTAGGAGGCACAGCATGGGACCCACTTATATAGCATGTGTCACTAAATCAAGTTAGCCTTTAATCTTGTGACAAAGTGTGATGAATGATACACAAGCGCTTAAAAATCACTTGAAAAACTTGCACACATGGCATACAAGTAAATTCGAATTAGATTGTCTAAGCATGTATCGCAATTTAGATGCTCCATAACCCAAAAAATTATGCTTATTTCATTATCTGACCATCAGATCAATGGCCATTTACTGCGTAGTGAAGAGTGAAAAATATCCAAATATCCTATTTCAACAAACAAGTGTCCATGCAGTTAGGATCGCTCGAACAATCTTATTTTGGGACTATGAGTGCAAAAATGGGTTACACAACTTGATCGGTTTACTTTTGAGTTAGTATGTGCCATGTGTACAATTTCCAAGTATCGGAGTATCAAGAGCCTTATGCTGTCTATCATCTCCCATTTCTTGACAAGTACATACACATTGCAGAGCCTTTTGAAGCTCTTTTATTTTGAAATGAGAAAGAAAGAAAAGGAAAGAAAGAGGAAAAAAAGAAGAAAAGAGAGACGTTTCGAAGGAGGGGGAGAAGAAAGAAAAAGGAATGGAGGAGATCTTGACAAATACAACATTCTCCTCCTTTCGAAAAACGGGTTTTAGTGTTCTTTTTTTTTCAAAAAATTTTCAGCATGTTTGGATGGTATTGGCATTGTCCGAGTATTGTAGATGCGTATTGCATGTATTGACGATTCAAGGGAACTTTATAAAGGGCTTATGACAATACATTGTGATATATTGACAAGAAGATCTATTTATAGGAGTATGGGTTTCCAAGTTAAAGCACCAATATGGTGCTCCACACCCCTACAAACTTAAGCATGTGCTACATCATCAAAAGTTTGTGATCTTGCGTACGCATGTGCCCAAATTGATCCAAATCTTTCACTATCCGTGGTGTCCATACTAGGCCCTAAATCCCATGCGAGCACAAGTGGTGGACCACTAAGAGATCCATCCATCGGATTTCCATCAAGTTAAATCGAAACACTTTCACAATAAAATTAAAAGATGTAATAGCTGAAAACATTTGAGATAACTAGCCACCTCAAAAAGTGTGTTGAGGGCCTTGAGGCCACAACACTAGGACCATGGAATCCTTTCATGACCTCAGGTCTAAGCATTAATCAGAGGTAGCACATGATCAAGTCAATCCAATCGGAGCATGATGGGCTTTTCAATTTGTAGACTTGATGGTCTTTGTGTCCAACCAAACCCGATACAGGTGCTAGCACATGATCTAGTCAACCCATTGTTGGTTCTTCATCACACAGGATAACTACTAAACTAATCCTAGGTTGCCCAAACCCGATGAGTGGTCATGGAATTTAGGGAACTCGGGAACCATGTCGTTGTCATAACTCTCCTTTAGCCTTGATGGCCTTTGTGTTGACTTCATTCTTTCCCCACGAACCCATGAGAGAGATTTTGTAAGAAACCCCTGTAACCTACTAAACATATTTAATGCACAAATTCCGCACATAACACTAAGTGGTTATAGATAAATAGGATCCATCAACATATGTACCATTGGCTTTGCAGGGCACACATATGTAACAAAATTAAAATGAAGATTGGCTTTTAGAAATTACAATTGTGCCTTGAGGTTTAAGGAGGAATTCAAGCCAAGCTAAGTCTTGTAAGCTATGCCATTCCAGGGTCAATCAAAGCATGTGTTATTTGGTCTTCTTATGATGATTCAAGCTTAGCTAGCTTTTGGTTGTTATTTTAAATCAAGGTATGGTAACCAATCTCTTATGTGCAAATACTGAATATTCAATTTCCGCTTCTCTTGCAACACTCAACTTTCCAAACAGGATGTTGTGTTTCCTTTCTGTTCATTATTTCTAAAATCATCAACCTGGACAGGTAAAATATTGTAAAAATAACTCATAGCAAGTTCTAGACATTTGTACTACCAGTGGACCGTGATGATCTCGCTTGTGGTTTCTCATTATTATTAGGCTGAAATGTTTTAGAATAGAGTTTAGGTACATGGGCTTAGCTTATGTAATAACTTTAGTATGGAGGGATTTTTGTACGTTTGCTTTTCTTATGAAAGCCCGAATAAAATCTTTGATCGTTTGGGGGCTGGTTTACACAAATGTAGTTGTATCCCGTTAAGTGTACTTGAGGCCGACTTATGCATACAACGAATCATGATGATTCAAGGAGGCCAGATTTGAAGACCAAGTGTGCATGCGTGCGTCTCTCTCTCTCTCTCTCTCTCTCTCTCTCTCTCTCTCTCTCTCTCTCTCTCTCTCTGATTCGTTGATTCAAGGAGGCCAGATTTGAAGACCAAGGGTGCATGTGTGCGTCTCTCTCTCTCTCTCTCTGATTCGTTGATTCAAGGAGGCCAGATTTGAAGACCAAGTGTGCATGCGTGCGTCTCTCTCTCTCTCTCTCTCTCTCTCTCTCTCTCTCTCTCTCTCTCTCTCTCTCTCTCTCTCTCTCTCTCAACTATGACCATATCTGAAGATCAACTATGTAGAAGTGGTGAATGAATGTGAACCATTTTTTGTATTTGTTATCAATCCGTTCATGCGTGGTGGTGATCATTGATTTATGCGCTCTTAAAGCAAGTGTTGGGTAAGTTTAAATTCAAGCTCTTCCCTGTGTGTTTGATTTCTTCTCTCCTGAACATGGATGTCCAGGATGACACCAAGAATAGTCTTCTATCTCCATCTGAGTCAATGAATCTTCAAATTACATCAACCCAACTTAATAGTATGAATTGTTTACATTGGGCCACATCAGTGGAAGTATTTCTTACAGGAAAAGGAAAGTTGAAGTATTTGATCTCCTAAACCTGCCAAAAGCTCAACAAATTATGAAGATTGGGTGGCAGAATATGCTTATATTAGAGCCTTATTATGGAATAGCATAGAACCGCATATTAGTACAAATGTTATCATGCTTACATTAGAGCCCTGTTATGGAATAGCATGGAACCACATATTAGTGCAAATGTTATTTTTTTCCAATACAACAAAAGAAGTGGGATAATTTGAAAGAAATGTATTCTAGTGAGAAGGATTTAACTTGTATATACAAGTTGCTTGAAAACATCTTTACGCTTCAGCAAGGAGATAAGAGTGTAGGCAAATACTATTCAGTTTTATGTGGTATGTGGGAAGAACTGAACGTATATGCCCTTTCTACTAATTATAAGATCATGAGACGACAGAGAGGAATTTCACGTTGCCAAATTCCTCTATGGTCTTCGTCCAAAGTTTGAGCATGTGCAAGCTTAGATTCTTAGAGGTAGGGAAATTCCATCTACTACGGAAATGTTTGCCCATATTTGGTGTGCAGTTAGTATAAATACATAAAGAGTTCATCTACATTTGATTGCTCATTGTTTGTTTCTTCATCTGGTAGGGGAGATGGAAGTCATGATGGCCATGGTCATGGTAGATGATTTGGTTGTAGAGATTCAAGGGAGGTCGTTTTATAAGTGAGAATACTTGGGAAGGTGATGGTATAAATTTTGGTGGCAGTTGGAGTTATGATCATGGTAATCAACGGTGTTCTTATTATGGTCTTTCTAACCACACCGTGGATACGTGTTAGGATATTACTGGTAGGCTAGTCTGGACAAATCTGATTTGATCTTCTTATGGCAGTTCTAAGGGCTATCTCCAAGCCCATCCCAACCCATTTTGAATCTGGGTTGGGTATTGCTAATTCTACTCCATCTCATTCATTATCATCAGTGTCAAGCTAACCAAATCCTTGAACCGTTCTATTACATTTTATCTTTTTTATTGTGAATTTCAGGATCTAAAGATGGAGTATAATTGGTGAAGAATATAAACTTTACTATCTTGACAATGGAATAAGTGAAGCTGAACTATGGACAAATATCTCACCTCATCAATGACATTGCAGGCTTGGTCATCTTTCTTTTGAGTAGTTTAAAAAGTCTTATTCCATCGTTGTCTTATGTGCCTAAGTTAAAGTGTGATGCTTGCGAGTTACGCAGACATCATAGAGTCTTGTTTCCACCTCATGTGGATGGACAAAAGGAGTAATACTCATTTCCCTGAAGTACATTCTAATTTTTGGGATCCGGTTCGTACTGCTAACTTATTTTATTTCAAGTACTTTATTATTTTGTGGATGATTATTCTCACATGACATGGTTATATTTAACGAAAGATCGCTTTGAAGTGTGTGTCTGTGTGTGGGTGTGTGGGTGTGTTTTGCTTTAAGGAATTTCGTATGGAAGTGCAAACACAATTCAATGCTAAGGTTTTTATTCTACGTTCAATTAATACTCAGGAATATGTATCTCCTGAACTTAATTCATATCTCTCGTCTCATAGCATTATTCATCAAACCTCTTATCCGCACGTCACAACAAAATGGTGTAACTAAATGTAAGAATCGACATTTACTTTAGATTGCTATAGCATTGTTATTGAATATGAAGGTTTCAAAAATGTTTTCGAGTGATACAGTCTTAACTACATGCCATTTAATAAATCGGATGCCTTCATCTATTTTAAATGATAAATCTCATTTTTCTCTTTTTTGTCCTATTTTCCCCACGTTATTCTTTCCTCCCAAAGTATTTGGTTGTGTGTATTTCATACATCAATTAGATCATGTTCTTGTTAAGTTTAAACCGAAGGCTATCAAGTGTATCTTCCTTGGATACTCACGTACCTAACAAGGATACAAATGCTACAATCCAATCTCTTGTAAACTTTATGCATTAGCTGATATCACATTCTTTGAACATACTCTATATTTTCTAAAGGTGGTAAATCCTTGCAGTTTGGAGACATTTTTGCTACTCTTCCCATTGCGTCCGACACGAAACATCCAGTGAATGAAATGCTTGTACACTGTTTAGCTCCACCTTTATAGGTCTACTCCGAATTCTCCAAACATGATAATGAAATTCATACCATCGTGCCTCCCACCAATTCTCTTTGTCCGAAGATCATCGTCCTCCTGAATTTTTATATTTGGCATTTAATGAAAGCGATTTGCCAATTACTCTTCGCAAGAGTATGCGTTCTTGTACTCAACATCTTATTTCTTAGTTTGTTTCCTTTGTTGGTTTTTCTCCTTTCAAAAATATGCTTCGTCCTTGTCTTTTGCTTTTGTTTCTCGTTCTTTACAAGAATCTCTAAGTCATGATAAGTGGAAACAAGCCATGGAATAAAAAATGGGTGCTCTCTATCAGAATTTTACCTACTTGAAAACACGCGGTTTGGGTGTCGATGGGTGTACGCAGTATAGAACTCTAATGATCTAGTTGATCAGCTTAAACTTGATTGGTTGTTAAAAAGTACTCTAAGACCATAGGACTTAACTATTCAAAGACATTTTCTCCGGTGGCAAAGCTTAACTCTATGTGGGTTGTTGTTTCCGCTGCCGAAAATTTAGATTGGCCCTTTTACTAACTTGATGTGAACAATGTTTTTCTTCATGGGGATCTTACTAAAGAAGTCTATATGAAGCAACCACTCAACTTCGTGGGGACATGAAATTTAAATATGATATGCAAGAATTCAGGCTTAGATCAGACTAATGCAGCATGATCCCATGATAATTCCATATCCCACACAAAAGTTCAAACATTCAAGTAAAGGGGAATCTGCGCGGGTCTAGGCCTACACGGGCTAAGACTGGATCGGTAAAATTATGGACCAAACAATGCTCAAAGGGAAATAGAAATCAACCACACATGCATAACAATCAGTCCCTAATCCAAGGAATTCCCCAATTTCGATTCAAGGAACCCTAAGGTGAGAAAAGGGGCAAATCAATTAGGGGTAATGCAATCTAGGGTTAGGGTTTATGAAATCAGGTATAAAAAGAGGAAAATAGGAAGAAAACCTGAACTTGGGACAGCTCCCACGTGCAGACAGCAAGGGGGGGCCTGACGCACATGCACTGATGGCTGGCCACACATGCGTGGGTCCCACGAACCCAAAAAGGGCTCTCTTGGGTCTGGTCGGCCAGACCTAGGCTTCAAAACTCCAAAATCTCACTCGATCCAAGGAACGGTCTGGGCGCAGTGCTCCGTCGAAGTTTCGGCCCTCTTGTAGGGCTAGATTCTGAAAACTGGCTGTAAGAAAAAGATCTGTTGCAAAAACTAATGGATTCGAAGCAAGAATGATTGTAGAAAGTGAGAGATATGGATGGAAGAAGGTAGGGGCGGATTGGGATAGGCGTGGCTTCACACCACAGTAGTTAGCCCTTCGAAAAGGGAGGGCTTCGCACCCACTTGAATTTTTCCACAACTCAAAACTCAGTGAGTAGAAAAAAAACACACAGGAATTTTTTTATTTCTTCAATGAATCAAAAGAACAACAAGGGGTGCCTATTTATAAGAAAACCTTGTACCCCAAAACTCTCGCCATGTGCGCAACCTATTACTTGTCGATGAAGTAAACTAAAATAAAAACCAATCAAAGAAATCAAAAGTGTTCATGATGTTCTAAATAATATAAATAAGGAAAACCTAGAGTATGGACTTAATCCGACTAGTGGGCCACGATCATGAGATCCCATAATGGGCTTTACTTGACTATCGGGCCCACTCTTTTGAACCAAAACTCCGTCTACTAACTAGGAGGCCCTCCCTGGATGTCGTCATCGAGCCAGATCGACGATGGGGCCCTCTGTGCATACGTGCGTAGGGGGGCGGCGCGTGTGCGTGTGATGTCCCCATCATTCGTTGTTCAGGGGGAATCAAACAAATTATGCCATCTTAAAAAGTCAATTTATGGCCTAAAACAATCTCCAAGGGTTCTTGATGGGGACATCACGTGCACGCGTACGCACGCCGACCCCCCTACGTATGTACAAGAAGAGGGCCCCACCGTCGATCTGGATCGATGACGATGTCCAGGGAGGGCTTCTTAGTTAGAAGACGGGAGTTTTTGTTCAAAAGAGTGGACCCGATAGTCAAGTAAAGCCCATCATAGGATCTCATGATCGTGGCCCACTAATCGGATTAAGTTCATATTTTAGGTTTTGCTTATTTATGTTATTTAGAACATCATGAACGCTTTAGATTTATTTGATTAGTTTTTATTTTGGTTTACTTCATCGCCAAGTAATAGGTTGCGCACATGGCGCGAGTTTTGGGGTATAGGGTTTTCTTATAAATAGGCACTCCTTATAGTTCTTTGATTCATTAAAATTGAATAAAAAATTCCTGCATGGTTTTTCTACTCTCTGAGTTTCCGAGTTGTGGAAAAACTCAAGTGAGTGCGAAGCCCTCCCTTTTCAAAGGGCTAACTACTGTGGTGCAAAGCCACGCCTATCCCAATCCGCCCCTACCTTCTTCCATCCATATCTCTCACCTTCTACAACCATCCTTGCTTCAAATCCATTAGTTTTTGAAGCAGATCTTCTCCCCACGGCCAGTTTCCAGAATCTGGCCCTACAGGAGGGCTGGAATTTCAGCGGAGCACCACGCTCAGGCCGTTCGTCGAATCAACGTGAGATTTTGGGGTTTTGAAGCTCAGATCTGGCCGACCAGACCCAAGAGAGCCATTTTTTGGTTCATGGGCCCCACGCACGTGCGTCAGGCCCCCCTTGTTGTCCACACGCGAGAGCTGTCCCAGGTTCAAGTTTCTTCCTATTTTCCTCTTTTTATACCTAATTTTATTAACCCTAGCCCTAGATTGCATTATCCCTAATCGATTTGCCCATTTTCTCACCCTAAGGTTCCTTGAATTAAAATTGGGGAATTCCTTGGATTAGGGACTGATTGCTATGCATGTGTGGTTGATTTCTATTTCCCTTTAAGCATTGTTTGGTCCATAATTTTATTGATCCAATCCTAGCCTGTGTAAGCCTGGACCCCTGCAGATTCTCCTTTACTTGAATGTTTGAACTTTTTACTTGAATGTTTGAACTTTTGTGTGGGATGTGGAATTATTATGTGATCGTTCTACATTAGTCTGATCTAAGCCTGAATTCTTGCATATCATATTTAAATTTCATGTCTTGCATCAGCTCTATTCATTAGTGTTTGAATATAGGATGAAATGTGGCCTGGCTAACCCTGTTATCTTTGTAAGATGAAATGAGGCAAGCGTTATGTGTCAGTCGTGTCTATGGATGATATTAGTATCACTAGAGTGATAGTATAAATATTGGCAAGTTGAAGAGATATTTACAGCAGCACTTCCATATGAAGGATTTGGGTCATCTTCGATGCTTCTTAGGTATTGGGATAGCAAGTTATAAGGTGGGCATTAATTTGTCGCAATGAAATATGTGATGAATTTATTAGCTAAAACAAGTCTTCTAGGAGCCAAGCCAATCAAAACTCTTACGGACCCAAAATCAAAAGCTTAGTGTGGATCAAGGAGAATTAATTAATGATCTAAGAAGATATTGTCAACCTGTTGGAAAGCTAATTTATTTAACAATTACTCAACCTGATATCACCTCTCCTATAAGTGTGGTTAGTCAGTTTATGCAGGCCCCTGTTTATCATAAGGAAGCCATGTTTCATATGTTATGGTACTTGAACAGAGCTCATGGCCATGGTATTCTCTATGAGTAATGGCTATCTTCAAGTATAAGATATTCGGATGCAGACTGTGTCGATTCTCCATCTAATAGGCAACTACAGGCTATTGTATTTTTGTGGGAGGTAACCTGGTTACATGAGAAAGTAAGAATCAAAGTGTGGTAGCCCATTCATGCGTATAGGCAGAGTACAAGGCAATGGTTCATGCTACATGTGAACTTGTTTGGTTAAAGATAATAATGTATGAGTTGGGATTTATGATTGATGTTCCCATGAAACTATATTGTGGCAATGAAGCTACCTCTCATGTTATAAACAATCTAGTTTATCATTAGATAACTAAGCACATCGAAGTTGATTGTCACTCCACCAGAGAGAAATTACAAGGAAATTTGCATATGTCGTTCATCAAGTCCCAAGATCAATTGCAAATGTATTCACTGAGGCTCTTAGTCGCACTCATTTTGATCATCTCTTCATCAAGCTAGGTATTCAAGATTTATATAATCTCTTAGGCTCTCCTTGGTCACCTCGTCGAGGCTCCACCTCAAGGGGGGAGTGTTGGTGGACTACGATGATCTCACAGGTCGATCCTGATGATTTGACATGTGGTATCTCATTATTATCAAGCTGAAATATTTGTTAAAATAGAGTTTAGGCCCATGGGCTTTGCTTATGTAATAACTTAAGTGTGGAGGGGTATTTTTGCACTTTTGGTTTTACTATGAAAGCCCTAATAATAAATTGGAGAGGCTAGGAGCATGAGAGGCTATTCCAACCCTTCTCTTGCTTTCTCTTGCTTTCTCCCATATTTTTTCTCTCAATCCTACTTAAGAACATGTATCATTGTTTATATGATTATATATATTATTGCCCATATAGGCGGATTTATAGATCTAACAATTATTGTGATCCTTTGGATGAAGCACATAATTACACCATAATATTGCTATAGGAATCTTAAATTATGACCTTTGCACTCCATGTTCAATCTTTTTATCAAAAATGTTCCAAAGTGATGGGGACATCACCCGCACACGCACGCCCCCTACGCACGTGGTGAGGAGGGCCCCACCATCGATACGGATCAATGACGACGTCCAGAGAGGGCCTTCTAGTTAAAAAACTGCGTTTTGGTTCGTTGGAGTGGACTCGATAGTCCTGTAAATCCCACCATGGGTTCTCATGATCATAGCCCACTATTTGAATTAATCTAGTACTTTAGGTTTTGCTTATTATTGTTATTATGAGTATCATGGACGGTTTAGATTGCTTTGATTAGTTGTTATTCTAAACACTATTGAACAATTGTATCAAGTAGTGTTAGAGGTCGAGCAATACCTCAAAACACATGTGGGAAGGCGGTTTGACTTTCACGATTCTAGTACTAAGGCCAACCCTTCTGGGCTAAGCCTAGCACTGGATACCAAGACAAACCTTCCAGCAGTTCTCAGTCCAGGCCCAAGGATGATAAGGGTAAAAGAGGTTATCGGGTCTAGCTCGCGCAGAAGCGAAGCAACTAGGTATTTTAAGTGTCAGGGGTTTGGTCACTTTGACCACCAGTGTGGCACGAGAGAGGGCACCAAGGTGTTCCTTATTGATGCGCAAGTAGAAGTAGTGCACCCAGAAAGTGATGGTGAGGAGGAAGAATATGAACCAGTAGAAGCCCCTAGTGATGAGGAAGAGGGAGCGCAAGAGTCTGCGACCCTTGCAGTTGTGCGTCGTGCCTTTACACAAGCAAATAATACCGATAGTTGGCACCGTCGTTTTGTTCCAATTCGGTTTGGGTCATATAAAGCCACATTTTGGTGTAATATTGTTCCTAGGAAGCCTATCGATCTTGTCCCTATGTCACTATCTCATAGGCCATCAAAGTCTACAGTCCCTTGTGCATCACATTCATTCATGGCATTAAGAAATCAGGCAAAAGATCATGACTAGTAATGAACATTACACACTTTTTACAAATGAACATAAATGTTTCAAGGAATTCAATGTAAGGGACTGTGATGGTCTGCATCAGGCCAAAGCGGTACCCTCAGGGAGCCGTTCGTAAATTATACGCGTGTAGCGCTGGACCATTCAAAATTATAAAATGAAACGGTCTCAATACGTAGATCTTCCACCTTCCATGGGAATTAGTTCTACATTGAATGTGGATGATCTAGTTACTTTTTCAAGGGACTATTGATACTTTGTCTGGCCCTTTGCCCAACCATTCTAATTCCCCAGACTTTTCCCTTGATCCATGGCCCTTTTCCGACCCATCTTTCCAGCCCCTACCTCTCATACCTACCCTTTCCGACCCATCATCCCAACCTCTACCTCTCATACCTACCCTTTCCGACCCATCGTCCTAACCTCTACCTCCTATACTTACCCTTCCCACACCCAGAGAGGAGATAGAGGATATTCTGGACCATCAGATAATATCCACGTCGGACAGCAGGTTTCAGAAGTACCTGGTTAAGTAGCAGTCACGCCCAGCTTCAGACAATACGTGGCTCACTGAGGAGGAGCTTTAACTACTTGATCCTGACATCTTGAAGCGGTTCAAGAGTTTTGTTTCGCCAGTGGCGAAATCTTCACAGCCGGGGAGAATTGATGGAGACATCACACACACGCACACCCCCTACGCACGTACTCAAGGAGGGCCCCACCATCAATCTGGATTAATGAGGACATCTAGGGAGGGCCTCCTAGTTAGAGGACTACGTTTTGGTTCGTTGGAGTGAACCCGATAGTCATGTGAATCCCACTATGGGTTCTCATGATCATGGCCCACTATTCGAATTAATCTAGTACTTTGGTTTTTGCTTATTATTATTATTATTATGAGTATCATATAGGGTTTAGATTACTTTAATTAGTTATTATTTTTTATTACTTCATCGCCAAGTAATGGGTTGCACATATGGCGCGAGTTTTGGGGTATAGGATTTTATTATAAATAGTCACCCCTTATAATCTTTTTTATTCATTGAAGATTAATAAAATTTCTGCGTTTTCCTGCTCCTTTCCGAGTTATTAAAACCTAATTGGGTGCAAAGCCCTCCCTTCTTTGAAGGGCTAACTACCGTGGTGCAAAGCCACATCTATCCCGATTTGCCCTCACCTTCTTCCATCCATATTTCTCCTCCTACAGTTATCTACTCTTCAAATTCATCTTCTATTGCAGCCGTTTTTCTCTCTACAACAGATTTCCAGAATCTGGCCTTGCAGGAGGGCTGAAACTTCGGCGGAACACCACGCACAAACCGTGTAACGGATCAAGCTGATATTTGGAGGTTTTGGAGTCCACCCTTGGCCGACCAGGGCCAAGCTGGTCCTTTTCTGAATAGTGGGCCCCACAAACGTGCGGCCGAGATCACACGCACATGCGTCTAGGCCATTGCTGTTATCCACACGTGTGGTACTTCTTTGGTTTATCTCTCTCCTCTCTTTCACTCCTCTTTCACCCAAAATCTCTAAACTTAACCCTAAATTATTCAAATCCCCAATTTTATGCCCTTCCTTCAACCTTAGGGTTCCCCGAATTGAAATTTCTGAATCTCTTGGATTGGGGAAATTATTTCTGTGCATGTGTGGAATGCTCACCTACACACCAATTCTCACGAGAACTCGTGAGAACTTTTCAGAATTCATCTCCCGTGAAACCTCTAGGGCCCAACTTTCACCCTGATCCAAAACTTTGGTGGGCCATGGCAAAAGAGAGCGACAAATCAAGGGAGGAAACTGTTTCCTTTTGTCATGGCCCACCAAAGTTTTGGATCAGGGTGAAAGTCGGGCCTCAAGGGTTTCATGGGGTGCTGCATCACATGAACGATTCAGAGTTTATGCTCATATCACGGGAGATGAGTTCTGAAAATTTTCTCATGAGAACTAGTGCGCAGGTGAACATTCCTCTCTCTCTCTCTCTCTCTCTCTCTCTCTCACACACACACACACACACACCCTCCACTCGATCCTTGGTCTCATTGTTGAAACAGAGGCCTGTCTACCACTGGGCTATTGAAACCATGGTAAATAAGAAACAGTTTCGCCCCTTGATTTGTTTCTCTTTTTTCTATGGCCCACCAATGTTTTAGATCGAGCTGAAATTTGGGCCTGGGGGGTTTCGTGGGGTGCCGCATCATGTGGACAAAGCAGATTTTGTGCCCAGCACATGTGTGCTGCTCACTTGAAAAGGTGCACATGGGTGCTCACCAAAAAAGGTGCGCAGGAGAGCAGGCCTATATATATATATATATATATAGGAATTCTCACATGCGCACCTTTGCACACGTGTCATGGTCAGAATCTGAACGGTCCACATGATGCGGCACCCCTTGAAACTCTATGGAGCCTAATCCGAAACTCTAGTGGGCCATAGCAAAGAGAAATGCAAATCAAGGGAAGAAACTGTTTCCTTTTGCCATGGCCCACCAGAGTTTTGTATCAGGCTGAAAGTTGGGCTTGTGAGGTTTCAAGGGGTGCCGCATCACGTGGACCGTTCAGATTCTGTGACCATGACACGTGTGCAAAGGTGCGCACGGGTGCTCATGTAAGAAGGTGCGCCGATGAGCATTCCTCTATATATATAGGGAAATGATACTATGAGGTCGACCTTGTGGGAACTTCCCATGAGGTAAGTTGTGTGAGCCCCACTGTGATGTGTGTTGAACATCGACCCCATCATTCAGATACACCATTCTATGGTGGGCCATTGGATGTAAAATCAAGTCAATCCATGACTTAGGTGGGCCACACCACATACAATAGTTGAGAGGGGTTACCCTCCCATTAAAACATTCATAATCGTTTATTGGGCCCACCGAGATGTGGTTCACAAATCTAGCCTATCCATTGTGTGTGTCCCGGTTGGGTGAGGGGTTAGACCAAGTTTCAACCACATCCAAAACTCAGGTGGGCCCCACCAAGTCCTTTTATATGTTTTAGGCATGTTTTCACGTGGTGTTAGATGGTATGGCCCACCTGAGTTTCATATCCGGCTGATTTTTGGGATATCCCATAACCTAAAAGGGACCCATCAAATGCTTGGTGTTGACGTTCAATACACATCACGGTGGGGCCCACACAGCTTGACCTCGTGGGAAGTTCCCATGAGGTCAACCTTATAGTACCATTTTCCATATATATATATATATATATATAGATATAATGAATGACTAGTTCGAAAAAGAAGCAATCTGGTTGAGAATGACTAGTTCAAAAAAGAAGCAATCTGGTTGAGTACTACTAAAGGCCTAAGCACATATATCTAGCAATTGATCTTGAAACTTGACGAATGGCGATGCATATTTTCTTGCTAACAACTCTCCTTAACGAAGTGACAAACTAGGTTGTTGGCAATATAAGAGGTAGCTTGATTATCACTGTACAAGTAATGGGAATATCAACCATAAACCCGAGCTCGCACATTAACATTTTTAGCCAAATATGTTTGCACGTCCTATGGGCCATTGCCCTATATTTTGCCTCGGTGCTTGAATGGGCAGCATTGCTTCATACTCCATGTAACTAGTTTACCAAGTACGAAGATATAGTAACCAGTAGTAGATCGCCTATCAGATGGAGGGTCAACCCAGTGTATATCTAAATACCATTCGACACGGAGATGGTCATTCGGCTTATAGAGAATACCACAACCAAGAGCTCCCTTCAAATAGGTGAAGATACAAAGCACAACCTCCATATGGGGAATACAAGGAGCTTACATGAACTAACTAGCTGCACTGACTAGATAAGTGATATCTAGTCGTCTTATCGTTAAATAGATCAGTTTTCCAATAAGTCAACAATATCTCCCTAGATCATCAAACAATTCCCCCTGATCCACACAGCTTTTAATTTGTATCCGTTAGAGTTGCGGTGGGCTGGGCTCCCAAAAATTTGTCTCATCCAGTAAATCCATCACCACAAAAAATGTGACAAATTAATACCCGCCTTGCTACATCAATACCCGAGAAGAATTTAAGATAGCTCAAGTCCTTTGTATATAAGTGTAGCTAAAAAAAATTTCTTCAACTAGCCAATTTTTGTATTGTTGTTGTCGGTGATGATGATATAATCCACATACACAACCAACACAATGACACCTGCCTCATTTCGTCGTGTAAAGACCACTTGTTCATCCTAGCAACTCTTCATCCCAAATTCAAATACTACTTTACTGAACTTGTCAAACTAAGCTCTCATGGGGATTATTTTAAACTATAAATTGACTTCTTAAGGTGACATACTTTATCTTACTTCTTCTGAGCAGCAAAGCCAAGCAGTTGCTCCCTATAGACTTCTTCAATAAGATCTCCATAAAGGAAGGCATTCTTCACATCAACTTGATATAGCAGCCAATCAAGGTTGACAATGGAAACAACAACACGTACAGAGTGAAGCTTGGCCAAAGGAGAAAAAGTCTTTGAGTAGTCGTCTCCTAGGTTTGAGAGTATCCTTTTGCAACCAGATGAGCTTTTAACTAATCAACTAAATCATTAGGGTTATACTTCAACGAATACACCCATCTACACCCCTATAGGTAGTTTAACCAATGTCCAAATTTGATTTTGATAGTGTAGCCATCTCTTCTTCCATAACTTGTTTCGACTCATCACTATTAAGAGCCTCTTAGAAAAAAACAAGGAATAAGCATAGATGACAAGGACAGAGCAAATTGTCAAAATGAAGGAGATAAGCTAGCAAAGGAAATTAATCGAGAAACAAGATGTTGAGTGTAAGTACATATACCCTTACAAAGAGCGATGGGCAAGTCACTTTCTTTTGACGATGCAACTAAAGATTCAAAGAGACTATGACCTTCTAATAAGGTAGAAGGATTGATAGAAGACATGCTTGTATGCACTCCATCACTCCATCTCCTCTATTAGAACATCTTGAATAGACCTACAAAGGCAAAGGATTATACGGGCATCTCGTCCACTAAATATGTTGTGTCTAGCATAATGGGTATAGTATAACCTTCTTCAAATTGCAATGACCTTCCTTCCTTGGAGAAATATAGGGAATGTTCATAAAAAGTGACATCAACTGACAGTGACACATAACATTTACGAGAGATTGGATTGTAACATTTGTCTTCGTTAAGTGCAAAAGTACCCAAGAAAAATACACTTGATGGCCTTTAGTTCAAATTTGGCAAACACATTATCGAACTAATGTACAAAACTCACAAAACCAAATACTTCGGGAGGAATTAAAAAAGTAGGAACACAAGGACATAAACAAGAGAAATGAGATTTTCCATCTAGGACAAATGATGGCATCCAATTTATTAGGTATCATGCAATCAAGACTACATCGCCCAAAAAAAAAATCGAAACCTTCATATTAAATAACAATGTTGTGACAACCTCAAGTAAATGTCAATTCTTATGTTCAACTACTCCATTTTGTTTTTGCTTGTGTACATACGAAGTTTGATGAATAATACCTTAAGATGAGTGATACGAGCAAAAATCAAGAGATATTCCCTAGCATTATTTGAACGTAGAATACACACTTTAGTTAAATTATGTTTATACTTTTATATGGAATTCCTTAAAACAAGAGAACACTTTAGAATGATCATTCATTAAGTGTAACCATGTCATTTGAGAATAATCATTCATAAAGCTAATAGAATACTTGAAATCAAATAAACTAGTAACATGAACTAGATCCTAAACATAAAACTATATCAGATAGAAAGGTCTTTCGTTCACACAAGAAAGAAACGGCACTCTATGACGCTTGTTTAATCTAGACACATGACAATGATAGAACCGGACTCTTTAAACTACTTAAGGGTGACCTAGCCTGGAATGCCACTAATGAGGAGATATCTGTCTGTAATGCAGCTACAATTATTCCATTGGCGGGGTAATAGAGCATGCTTACTTTGTGTCCTTCACTAATCATCATTCCTGTCTTTGGACCCTAAAATTTACAATAGGAGGGATAAAATGTGACAAAACAGTTTAAGGATTTGGTCAACTTATTGACAATAAACTGGGAGGAAATTTAAGAATATAAAGTACTAACAATAATAAAAGAGATAGGGTAGGGCAACCAATACCCAACCCTGACATGGGTCGAAGTACGATCGCTAATGTCACAGAGGAAATTAACGAAGACTTGACTGATTGAGATGATGCATTGTGCTTACCGGTCATATCATCGAAAGCTTCAGATTAAATAACTCAAGGGACACTCTTAAAAGAAGCAAGACAAATTATACCCGACTAAATAATAGCATTTGTGAATGATGAAACATAAGTGGAACTATCTTTTAGAAGCTTGGCATACTCTTCCTTGTACAACGTAACTGTATCACCTACAATACTAGGCTTAGGATGGGTGGGGAGATAAGATTTGACACATAACCCTCATAACTATTATCTAAAGAGCAAATCCGATTTGATCCCGTCCTTTTACTTATAAGATCCCAACATGTATCCTTTGCGTGGTTATTAAGATCACAAGGAGTACACTGGCGATTACCACGACCGTGGATGCCACAAAAGTTTGTGCAGCAACTTCCCCATGTATTCCTGTCTCCAAAACGACCTGCCCCCATAATCTCTATCCCCAAATTCACCACGACCATGGCTACCTCGACTTCCTCTTATCTCATTTACTAGATGTAGAGACAAATGCCAAACTATCAGATGAAGGCAAACTCTGTGCCTTTATCTAACTACATGTTGAACTCAGGAAAATGTCTCCACGGTAAATGGGATCTCACTATCTCCAAGGATTTGAGCTCTCACAAGGCTCAAACTTAAAACGAAAGCTAGAGAGGAATTTAGCAATATGGAATTCCCCTCTCTGTCATCCCATTGTCTTGCATTCTGTCAACCGGGGTTGGTCTATATTCAGTTCTTCCCACATACCTCACAAGGCTAAATTATATTCCCTAAGCTCTTATCTCCCTGTTGTAGTGCAAAAATATTCTAGATACGGGCTAGATTCTCCTCACCCGAATACATCTTCGTCGAGTTTTCCCACACTTCCTTTGTCGTCTTGAAGAAGACGACATTTGCACTGCTGTCAGGTTCCGTACTATTTCACAACAAAGCTCTAGTATGAGCATCTTCTGCCACCCAATCTTCATATTCTATCAAATTTTCTACAGGCTTGGGGGAAGTCAAATACCTTAACTTTCTCTTACCTGTAAGAAATACTTCAACATATTTGGCCCACTGTAGGTAATTTGCTCCGTTCAGTTTAGTTGAAGTGATTTGCAAATTCATCAACTCGAATGGAGACAAGATTATTCTTGGCTTCATTCTTGACATCCATATTTAAGGGAAAAAGAAATCAAACACATAAGAGAAGAACTTTCAACTCATACTTGCCAAATAAGTACTTCAAGATAACATATGGCCACGAACACAACCAATCGGGAATAATACTTGCTTCACACCTTTCATGCGTACTTGATTTATCTTCAATCTTGGTCGTAAACAACTTCCACACACACCTTCATCTTCAAGTCTAACTGGAGATTTGACCATAGACACAATGGCACATTTTGACCCATCACAATGGTTGTATATGAAAGTGGGCCTCACACACCTTCACGGCACATGTTAGACAACCCATCAAGCAAAGGCACAAAGATGAAAACAGATTTGGTGTAAATTGGCCTCAAACGAATTAGGGTTTCACCTTAAGAAGATGAAAGAAGAAGAAAAGGAGAGGAAATATGAAATAGAGAGGATGAAAGAAGATACCGGATCAATGATGCTCTAATACGATGTTTTAAAGCATGAGAGAGAAGGGGGGGGAGGAGATTGAGGACAGCAACCTGCACCTCCTTGTTATATTATTTGGGCTTCACTAATTAAAAGTAAAATTACAAATATATCCTTCCACACTTGAAGCTAAGCCCAAAAAACAAATGAACCGGACCACACGTGTGATTAATATGGGCCATCAACAAAATCAAAGTTGGATAGGGATTCTTCTAATATGCAATAATTAAATCGGTAATGAGACTTGCTTCTTGCACCTTGTTGAGTAAGCATAGTTGTATTCATGTGTTTGCATTTTTCAATGGTCTTGCAGGTACCTTGTATATTAGGGATCAATTTGTCTGACAAAGATCTTGTAGAATTTCTTCAGCAGGTAGCAGAGCATTCTCCTCAATTGTTTTTTTACTGATATGCCCCATGTTGAACAGGTTGTATTATACTTCCATTCTTGATGATTGTTGTGTGTTAAATTTTCTTATTCTAATTCGATGAGAAATCAAATGGTCACTTTTTAAGGGTGTAAGCAAGTTTGGCTAGCCTGTTAGGTCTTGAGGCTTTGCCTATCATTGTTCAGCGTCGCCCATAAACCACTAGGCCCATAGGATCAAGTCTAAAAGTTTGGGTCCAATTAGTACCAAGATTTGGTCAAGCTCTAATGTGCATGTGCATCAGGGCAGGAGCCTGGGCCATAGCCATATGGTAATATTCTATATTAGATGTACATATCACACACCACTAATATTCTTGTATAAATTTGTTAACATAATTGTACCATTAATATGCATTTGGAGATTTGTGATGGGTTGGGCACGGCCTTGCAAATCTTTTAATTGGGTCAGGCTCAAACTGAATTTCTCGAAAGGTCCTCTTTCAATGTCTCCAAAGAGATGTTGCTCTCAAATGAAAAGATTGAGTTTCCAGAGTCTTGAATATTTGTTCTCTTCATCTCTGGCCACTGTCATCCATTTCCATCGTTGCATAACCTCACTCTCCTAGTTTTGTAGCCTCTAACAGATTGTTTCATTTACTAATTCTAGTTAGGAAATTTTCAATTATTACGCCAGATCGCCGGAGAGGTTTGACTTCCCTACCCTGCTCCCACTTGACTTTCCTGCTTGGTAGATCAAATTATCAACAATTTTTCATGTATTTATGGGATTACATATTCAATTAAATAGGCCAACATTGATTGACCTAAATAATTACATAAAATTATAACAATTTGTAGATAATGGGGTCCATGCGCATTCTAATACTGATTCATATTTGCCACATATAATATATTCTTTCACGTTTTCCAATTTTCATTCAAGTGGAGGGGACATCTAATCATCCACGGCCTGTTTGTTGATGGAGGCCCAAGGTGCACCTTAGGGTCCAACATGTGCAAGATTTGGAGCCTAAATGTCATAGATCACATTTACCGTGTTTGGAAGATAGGAGGTTGATGTGGAGGATACGGAAGATTTGGGGGGCATTTAATAGATTTGTTTTTGCTATTTTAGGCCACATCCACTCAAGTTTGCTAGAACCCCATATGCAGGAGGAGTTTGGCGGATGTGGAGGCGAAGAAGTTTCTTGGTGTTTTGGCTAGACTAGAGTTTGTAGTCCCCTCGAAAGAGGTAGATTCTTGGGTAGGCAGATTCTTGGGTTTGGAAAGTGCATCCTTCGGGGGTATTCTTGGTCAAATCCTTTTATAACCTTCTTCAGGCTCCTAATATCCCGCCAAAGAAGTTTACGCTTTCCATTTCTGGTCCTATAGAGTGCCGTCTAAGTTGGCAACTTTTACATGGTCGGTGGGTAGGCATGGAGTCTAACTATAGACAACCTCCAAAAAAGAGCCATGGTCATCCCAAATATGTGTGGGTTGACTTCCCTACCTTACTCCCACTTGACCTTCCTGCTTGGTAGATCAAATTATCAACAATTTTTCAAGTATTTATGGGATTACATAGTCAATTAGATAGGCCAACATTGATTGACCTAAATAATTACATAAAATTATAACAATTTGTAAATAATGGGGTACATGCGCATTCTAATACTGATTCATATTTGCCGCATACAATATATTCTTTCACATTTTGCAATTTTCATTCAAGTGGAGGGAACATTTAATCATACACGGCCTGTTTGTTGATGGAGGCCCAAGGTGCATCTTAGGGTCCAACATGTGCAAGATTTGGAGCCTAAATGTCATAGACCACATTTACCATGTTTGGAAGATAGGAGGTTATGTGGAAGATATGGAAGATTTGGTGGGCATTTAATAGATTTTCTTTTTCTATTTTAGGCCAAATACTCTCAAGTTTGCTAGAACCCCATATGTAGGAGGAGTTTGGCGGATGTGGAGGCGGAGAAGTTTCTTGGTGTTTTGGCTAGATTAGAGTTTGTAGTCCCCTCAAAAGAGGCAGACTCTTGGGTTTGGAAAGTGCATCCTTCAGGGGTATTCTCAGTCAGATCCTTTTATAACCTTCTTCAGTCCATCTAAATTGGCAGCTTTTACATGGTTGGTGGATATGCATGGAGTCTAACTATAGACAACCTCCAAAAAAGAGCCATGGTCATCCCAATATGTGTGGGTTGTGTTGCTGCAATATCGAATCCATTGATCATCTCCTCATCTTTTGCCCCTTCACAAGCAAGGTTTGGGGTTGCAGTGGGTCATGTTGTCTTCTGTTAGGGAGCTTCAATGGGCATGGCATGGAGGCTATAGCGAGAACGTTGGGAGGGAAAGATGGATTATGATGTTGTCGGCAGTGTGGTGGATCTTATTGGGCGAAGGGAACAGGAGATTCTTCCAGGATAACCTCTTAAGTCTCTTGAGATGATTGTGGATTCCATTCTGTTGTCTATTTCAGAATGGGTTGTCTTTTGTGCTAAGTGCTAGGTTGGATGTCTTTTAGTGAATTCTTTTGGGTTTCCCTTGTATTTTTTTCCTGCTTTGCTTCGACTGCAAGCCTTGGATAATATTCTCCATTAACCTTCAAAAACAAAAGTGTACTTTGTCCATTCTTGTGATTCGAGTATCGAAATCTCATTGACTCAATAACCGGGTTGCTCCATTTTGGTATCAGAGTGGGTCATCATTAAAGATTTCCAACTCTACATCATCTCCTAATAGCTTCGAAGGTGGCGGCATAGGAAGAGTTTGTGCAACCCAATTAATCCACACATACATTGCTTGTATATCAACTCATATGCGAGTAGAGTAACTCACATATATGGTAGGCAATCTCACTAATCAAGTGAGAGAGCTTTGCCATGAGGACATTTGGAAACTAAGTTGGAGCACGTGGACACGTAGGGGAAGGTCCCCACCAAGGTCTTAACCAACAACAGGCGGCCTCAACTTGTTGAAGACACCAATGATTGACTTCATTGTTGGAACGTGACAAAAAGCCAGGAATTAAGGTAGAAATTCTGGAGTTCCATGGCCATTCGCATGTTAACGACATAATCGATTGGCTTAGCAAGGTAGAAGAGGTGTTTGAGTACAAGGAAATCATAGACAATCAGAGGTTAAGTTAGTACTTAGTAGCTATGAAGTTTTACAATCACACATTAGCATGCTCGGCAATCTCTAAGCCGAATGAATCAGTCAAGGGAATGAGGGAAAAAAAAAAAAAATCCTAGGAAAAAGATAAAAAGAAATTAAAAATAGAGTTCCCATCCACAATTTATGCTCGTGACCTCTATCAAAGATGTTACAAATGAAGTTCCATATTTACGATGACTAGGTTCTTGTAGTTTCTTGCCTTTTGACTTTTCTTAATGAAGGTTCTCCTTAAAAAATGATAAATGAAAGCATTGAGTTTCATATATTGACATCATAAGTAGGTTTTTGTGAGTAAAAAGACCATAAAATTTCAAGGTATCTTAATTGTTTTAATCCAGACACAAGAAATGAATTAGCTTTCAAAGATGTAGTTAAGATGTCGATGCATACATACTTTCATTAAAAGCCAAGGAGAATCAATTTGGGACTTGGGATGCAACTTGGCACTGCACGCGGACCTTCACCAATGAAAAGGCAATATGTTAACTTCCCACGTAAGACAACCACAGGGCCTCTCATAGGTCAAAGGATGATAGGCCAACGTCCAATAATGAAACCAAATCTCAACCTAGGGAGAGGTTATGGATGAGGGACTGGTACAACCACATTGAGACAAAGCAACGCTCCCTTCACATGCTTTAAGTGTGGGCAATCGGGACATCATTCTTTTCACTATTTTGAACATCAGTTTACAATTAAAGTGAATTTGACCAAGGAAGGAAAATATGTTGAAGACACTACCGATCGCATGCAAATGAAAGCCGAAGATGACACTAAGTATGAAGAACATGCATATGATGATGGGGTGCATGTTGGAGACGGAAGTAATGGACGTATACGGAGATAGTGACCCAATTGACTATGTTATTGGTGCCTCAAGCGATTGACGAGGTGCGATGATTACAACACAATATCTTCCGCACCACTTGCACTTCTAGTGGGAAGATATGCACAATTCTAGTAAATGAGAAGAGCAATGAGAATCAAGGTAAATAAGGATAACAATGGTCGTGACGGCCACCATCGTTACCGTTATGATATAGGCCATAATTATTGTTACGGCCCCCATAACACCTGTGACTGTGATGGGGACATCACGCGCACACGCCTGAAATCTCGCATCTCATATTTAATTTTCATGTCCTGCATCATACTGCCAATTTTTAAAAAAAAAAAAAAAAAAAACCCACCTACAACAGCCTTGTTACAGGCCATTTTTTGCTTAATGGCCGTTACAGCCCCATGATGTGTAAAAATGCCCGCCTTTACCATTATGTTATGTAACTGTTTTTGGAAACCATGGCAAGAACATTTTCACATAAGAAATGGTGGATAAAAAATTAAAACTTAAAGGCGGCCACACCAGATCCATTTGTTAAAGAAAATGGGTGAAGCCTCTGTTAACTCCAAGTGCTTTGTTTCCTTTAAATCTAGGTCGAAGGATGAGGTGTGGTGTGATGTGTTCCCATGGAGGCATGCCGTATTTTTATTTTTTTATTTTTGGAAGACCATGGCTATGGAGCAGAGATATGGTGCATATGACTGTGATAACACCTATTTATTTGTCAAGAATGGTGTTGTATCACATTGCACGCAATAAAACATCTTCCAATACCCATTTTTGATAAAGAGGGTTAGAAATCACTCATGTTCAAAAGTTTGAAGAAGAAGGATACCAGCATCATTTATGTCCTGGTTGCTAAAGAAAACATAAACAGTTAGATGTTCCACCTCATATACAAAAGTTTGAATATGAAGACTTGGCGCCTTAAAAACTCACAACTAGACTTCCTCCTAAGAGAAACACTAAAACAACACCACATTGATTTAGTGTTGTGCACTACTGAATGAATCTAGCCAAACATACTGAGCTCTGTCAAGAAGGTACCGAGTTGCTATAGAAGAGGTTAATACGGAAAAGCATGTCACCATGTGTTATTTGTGTATTATTTAACTCCTAAGAAAAATGAATCTTAGAGGATGCACATGAACAATTGTGCAATCGCTTGATACCAAGCTCCGTCGAGAAGGTACTAAGTTGTTGTAGAAGAGGTTAATACGGAAACACATGTCACCATGTGTTGTTCCTGCATTATTTAACTCCTTAAAAAAATGGAACTTGGAGGATCCGCATGAACAATCATACAATCAATTGAATTACCATCAAGTACCACTTTCATATTCCTCGCTTAGATGATGTGCTGGAAGTGATGCTTGGGGCAAAGGTCTTTTCAAATATTGATCTTAGGAATGAATATCATCAGATTTGTATATGGCATGCCGATGAATGGAAGACCATGTTTAAGACTCGATACGTGTTGTGTGAGTGGTTCCTCATGCTATTCAGCCTTTCATAGCATGAGCACTTTCATGAGGGTGATGATAGAGGTACCCATCTCCTTCATGGGGAAGTTCTTAGTTGTTTTTATGATATTCTCATTTTTAATCCTGATTCATCTTATCACCTTGACCATTTATGACAAATATTTAATATACTCCGGAGGTAGTCAGTATATGTTAACTTGAAAAAAAATGCTCATTATTGATAGTGTTGTGTTTTTGGGATATATTGTGTCTATTAGAGGAATAAAGTTTGACAATGAGAAAATTAAGGTCATCATAGAGTGGCCCTCCCACCAACACTTTCAAAGGTCCATTCTTTTCACGGCTTAGCGATATTTTGCTCGAGATTTATCCGAAATTTTGGGACTAGTATTGCACCTATCACCGATTGCATGCACAAAGGGAAGTTCGAATGGACCAAAGCTTCAATGTCATAAATGAGAAGCTTAATGATTTATAGAAGAACTACTCCACTTATGATCTCAAGTTCTATGCAATGGTATAGGCACTATGACATTGGAGCCATTATTTGATTCATAGGGAATTCATTATATTTTGACATGAGGTGTTGCGATATCTCAACTCCCATAAGAAGTTTAGTGCTCGTCATGCAAAGTTGACGGCTTTTCTATAAGAATATATTTTTTGCGTCACAAAGCAGAAAGTCAAAACAAAGCAGCATCCACTTTGAGTAGGAGGTGGTTCTGTTAGGAACACTCATCGTAGACTTGGTGGGATTTGATGCATTAAAAGAACAATACAAGGATCTCAATTTTTGCCAGGTATTCGATAGATGTATGGATCCAAATATCTAAAGTGTGAATTCATCTCACAAGATGGATATTTATTCAAGGATTCGCCTTTATGCATCCCCGAAAGATTGTTGTGGGAGAAGATCCTATTTGAGCTACACGAAGGAAGAGTGGGTGGACACTTTGGAAGAGAGAAAACATTGGCAATGGTGGAGGAAAAATAATACTGGCCTCGTATGTAGCGTGACATTGAATGGTTCATAGCACGATGTTGACAATACCAAATCTATAAAGGTCATGTGCAGGAAATTGACCTTTATACATTACTTCCCATTCCAGTCACGCCATGAGTGAATATTTCTATAGACTTCATTTTGGGTCTTCCTAAGACTCAGAGAGCATATTCAATTTTTGTTGTGGTGAGCCGTTTTTCATTCCACCTGATTCCATGCAAAAGGATGATGGAAGCTATGCATATTGCCAACGTATTCTTCACAGAAATGTGCAACTTCACGGCGTACCGAAAACAATAACATACCATAATTTGAAGTTTGTGGAGCACTTTATGGAAACATTTGTGAACTTAGCTTCCATTCTCTAGTCATATCATCCTCAAACAAACGGCCAAACCAAGGTAGTCAATAGGAGCCTTAGTAACCTGTTAAGGAGTATCGTGGGCGATAACGTATCTTAGCGAGACTTGGCTTTAGCCCAAGCTTAGTTACCTACAATAGCTTAGTAAATTGTACCACGGGAAATTCCCCATTCCAAATTGTGAACAGGAGAAGTCCACATCATGTACTTGGTACCGTTATCAGTACAGGATCAAGTGAGTGAAGATGTCGATGCTTTCATTGAGCACATCCAAGACTTTCAGGCTCAAATGAAGAAGAGGATCGAGGAGAGTAACGCCAAGTATGGAGAAGCTACCAAGTACCAAAGAACATCACTAGGAGAAAATATACAAAGAAGGTGACTTGATTATAGTTTGCAAAGAAAGGTTTCTGCAGGAGACCTATAAGAATTTCAAGTCTAAGAAGATTGGCCCATGCCGAGTCGAGAGGAAGTCAGGTGACAATGTGTACGAGATCGAGTTTCCAAATAACTTGGATATCTCACCAACTTTTAATGTGGTGGATTTGTTCAAGTACCATGGCGAGGTGTCTGATGTGCAAAATAAAATCATTGTTGATTTGGATAAATGACTCCCGAAGGAAAAGAAGCAATTGAACTAGTGTTGTGCATGAAGACTACCGACACTTGTAAGGCAAATACAAGCACTACTTGGTGAAATAGAAGAACAATTCTAAATGCACATAGATCACAAGCGATGAACTGAAAAGATTAGATTTGGACCTCTACTAGTATAAAGTGTCCAACTCACCAAAGTCAAAAGTTCTCTCCAACTGGTGGGAGATTATGTAGGCCCAAGGCACACCATAGGGCCCAATATATGCTGATTTGGGCTGTTTGTTGCGAGATTCGGGCCTAAACGTCAAAGATCACATTGTTTGGAAGATAGGCAGCTGATGTGGAAGAATTGATGGAAGATTTTAGGGTCATTTAGTATTATTTGGTTTGATATTCTAGGCCAAATCTTTATAGGTAGAATTGTTATTATCTTTAATAGAGTATGGTTGATTTGAAAACAGTTAAGATTGATTTGATAATCAATCTAATAGTCAGGGGATCTTCATTAAATATTCATAGGGAATTGTCTTTAGGATTATAAAGGGGGAGAGGTG
Source organism: Magnolia sinica (assembly GCF_029962835.1). Classification (NCBI taxonomy): domain Eukaryota; kingdom Viridiplantae; phylum Streptophyta; class Magnoliopsida; order Magnoliales; family Magnoliaceae; genus Magnolia; species Magnolia sinica. The sequence goes on along the minus strand of NC_080576.1, from coordinate 87,583,068 downwards.
TATGAGGTAGGGAGTTCATTTTCCAAGTTTATCGAACTTTTGTTTTTGTAAAGAGAAGTTTAATTTTTAATAAAGTTGCTCATTCATCTCTTCTCAAACATTCTTGGGGGTATACTCATGTCCATTCTTGTGATTCGAGTATCGAAATCTCATGGATTCAATAATCAGGTTGCACCATGTGCATAGTAGATTAATTTAATCAGTGTGTTGATTACAAGGACAACAACTGTCCTTTCAAATGGCAGAATCCCCCGTGTGTGTATGCAAGTCCAAATTGATGTTTTTCGGCTTGAATGCATTTCTTTCCGCGAACTTTTGTATGGCATACTTGACATCTCCTTAATCTGGGCTTTTTGGGGTATCATTGTCTAGCTTGCTGAGACAGATGGATCATCAACTACTCCGCCTGCTGTTCTTCGAATTCTCAACTTTAAAGCATGCAGAGGTAGATGCATTTAATCTTCAGTTCCATATATCCAGGGCACAGTTGAATCAGATTTGATGTTTTACCATTAACAATGGTGAAATCTAAATCGAACACCGTGTACCTCCTCATCTGGTGCAATGCATTCAAAACTCGAATAAGTAGAACAATCATCCATGTTCTGGAATATCAGGTGGGTCTCACTGTGGATGGACCATTCTGTAAAACACACAGATGGGCCAATCCCACCAATCCAGTTTTGGACCTTTTTCCATTCTCTGCTGACCACAGTAATTTCAGCCACTTGCTCTTTTCTATTATCGATTCATACGTCAGCAAAAGGATGTTAAACTGCTTAATCGGTGTGATTTTCTACAATGGTGCATCCATGGGGAGACCCAGTTAAATAATGCCACCCGTATTAGATTTCCTGGGACCTCACTTTAAAGCGCTACATTTTGTGGACTTCAAACGTGAGCCGTGTATGTGTTGTCCACATATTTAGAAAGCATTTTCTGACACTGTTCATCTAATTTACAAATATAGGAGCAATTATGTTTGGAGACTCCTTGTTGCCGTCAGAATGTTCCCTCATCGTTGAAGAGCTGAAGGAGACATCGCTTTGTTTCCAGGTAATTTCATGTTCCTCAAATTTTGACCCAAGAGGCCCTTCAAACTGACCGTCATACTGGATGGGCATAAGGCTGTGATAACTGCAGCTTACCCGAAGACTATCTATATAGTCTTCAGAATATCCTGATATAACGTAAGTGTCTGTGGTGCAGTGTGCTCATGGGCGACCGACTACTGTCCCCATTGTCAACTTGGAGGCCTTGCACAAGCAGTTGGCAAAGCTTGGTTTGCAAAATGGGGGTTCTACTGAGCAGTGGCACGGGCTGCAACGACATAGACCCACCCTCGAACGCGCAAAACGGCGGTTAAGTTCAGCCTGTAATCAATGAAGGCCTAAATTGCATTTGTAAATATGGTGTATTGTTAGATATACTGGGCTTTTATGCCTCACTCTATTCATTGTAAATGTTTTTTTCTCAGAATTCTTTGTATGTTGGTATCAATTAATAAGTAATAAAACGCTGAATGGCCCATTCTTTCTTTTTTATCATGTTTTAGCTCTTCTGGCTTCTCTAATGTGTGCACGCGCGCACATTTCTGTGTTTTTGAATTCTCTGTACATTGGCATCAGCTAATAACTAATAAAACGCTGAATGGCCCTTTCTTTCTTTTTATCATGTTTTAGCTCGTATGGCTTCTCATGCATGGGCGTGGGTGTGGGTGTGGGTGTGAGTGGGTGCCTGGGCCAGCAAACTATTACCCTTTTCTATTTGAGTTGGGGCCATTTTTTCTCCTTTTTTTCTTTTTTAAATTGTCAATTCGCAAGGCATGATTGAAGGGTGGACATACGAGGACTGTCCTGTTAGGATTGTAGATGTCGCACCCCTGGGTCAAGCAAAATCAAAATTTCTGAGCAGGTCTTGCCCGACCTATCCAGAATAGGGACCAAATGAGCCTAGGGGCAGCCTTTCAACGGCCTGTCCATTGGAGGCATTCCATGATCGTGGTCCATCATAGCTGTCCACTCAGCTCAATGGTTGGGATCGATAAACCTTGGATCCAGTTGAACAGAGGTTCGGAGGATACTTCTACATGTCCTCAGTTGTAGAATAGGCTTGCAAGGGGCCATGCTTAGGCCAGACAAAAGATCAATATTATGAATAGGCCTGGCCTGACTAGTTCAAAATCTAGGTGCTTGATTAGAAGATACAAGCCACTAACCATGGGCCTTTTTCTTTCATTGGAACTTAAAAGACTTGGTTGCATCTTTGTAACTTTTAACTATCTACTTATAGGCCACAAATTGAGAGGCTATGATGGTTGATGTGGGCCAGGGGACCCATGTTATGGTCATTTGGAACAAATTAAAATGTGTGTGTTTGATGGGGAGGGGCGGAACCTTTTTATTGTGGGCCCGATTGGCCTCGACTGGGCCAATGTAAGCACTCTGGAGGAGTCCCGTCTCCCTGTTGGTAGGAACAGTATTTTCTGCAAGCAAGAGATCCATTGCTGGCTATCACGAGCGAGAGACACCCCATTGTTGCCTTGTTTGGGGGCGGTTTTGGGTGTGCAGGGGTATTTTCTTCATTTCCGGTGGTATTTGTTGTGTAGTTTGTTTGTTAAAGTGTTGGGCCCAGTTTGTTAAATCTGAAGTCTAAAGACTGAATCTGAAATCTGAAGTCAAAAAACTTGTTTGATAATTATGGCTGAAGTCTGAAAATTGCTTCTTAACAAACATCTTAAATGTCTGAAATATGTTAATTTGACACATTTGCCCCTATGTCCCGTTTGGAAATGTTTTACATTATAAAGAAATTATTTTTTATTAAATGAAAATAAAATCATTATGTTTAATTCAAAATAAACTAAAATACTCCTAGTGGGAAGATTGTCATGTCTCGTGTAGGGTGTCGTGTAGGGTTGAGCACAAGTAGCAACAAAACCTTCAAATAAGTCTCACCTTGATGTTTATATGCTATCCAAACCGTTTATAAGGTCATTCCCAATTGGATGAAGTGAAAACACCTAAAATATAGCTTGATACAAAACTTTTATGACCATAAAAATGCTTCAACGGTGCTCATTGAATGCCCACTGTTTCCTCTTGTATGGCACACTTAAGTATTTTATAAACTTCAATTTTAGTCACACATCCTTAAATGACCTCGCAAAACAGATGGACGGGGTGGATTTCTCAAAAACATCGTGGTGGACCCCACCCAACATCATCGCGCAGGAAGTTCCTGTGCTGTGAACGGCTTTCGTAGGAAATCCCGACTTGCACAAACGGTTCAAAGGAGATCAAAGTTACATGGCCCCACAGTGATGTATTTATTATATCTACACCGTTCATCTCTTTTTAGAGATCATTTTAGAGTATCATGCAAAAAATGAATCATATCCAAAGATCAGATGGACCACACCACAAATAGCAGCAGAGATAATGATTTTCACTGTTAAAAAATTCGTAGGGCCCACCATAACGTTTATTTTCCATCCAATATGTTCATAAGGTCACAAATACCTGTAAGAAGAGGAAGACGTGGATTAGCTACTGACATGTTGAACAGCGCGATTGGCTACCGAAGTTACGTCACCAAGTTCTTTGGGCCCACTATGATATATGTGGGCCCCACTGTGATGTATGTGCTTTATCTACACCGTCTATCTATTTGGAGATTTAATTTTAGGAGATGAGTTAAAGAATGAGGCAGATCCAAATATGTAGTTGACCCCACCACAAAAAACAGTGGGGAGATTGATGCCTACCATTGAAATCTTTCTAAGGCTCAACGTGATTTTTATTTAAATCCAACCTGTTCACAAGTTAACACAAACATGAAAGAAGGGAAAAAAAAAAAAAAAACAAATATTAGCTTGATAAAAAACTTGTGGCCTATTTAAGTTTTTAATGGTGGGCATCACTCTCCCCACTGTTTTCCTTGGTGAGGTCCACTGGAGCTTTGGATTTGACTCATTCTTTAGGTCTTTATCTAAAATTATATTTCCAAATGGACAGTCGGCATGGATACAAAACATACATCATGATGGGGCCCACATAACTTGGTGACGTCGCTTCGGTTGCAAGTCTCGTTACTCGGGTAAAATTTCGGCATAAAGAAAAATTCAAACATAAAATCATGGAATATTTTCCAAATTCCGCGTTAACAAACACCACTAAACACCACTAAGAACATAACTTGGTGCGCTTTCTAGCATGGAATATTTTCCACATTCCGCGTTAAGCGTTAACAAACAGCCCTTAATACATCCTTGATTTTGGCCTTATTTTCTATTAGCTATCCTTATCCTTTTCAAAGCTATGGATAGGATGACTATGATTCCCGACAAAAGTTACTCTTTAGAATTATAATCAATTCGCGATGGGCCCTAATCAATAGATGATTCAGATTTTTTTATTGGACCTATTTTCTGTACAATCAGGACCGTCCATATCAAAAGCCATTGATCAATGGCTAATATTTATTGGATTGGTGTGATGTTTACATGGTAGCCAATGAAACATGGGTTTGACCTAATGAACAATCTGGATCAATAAATTGGACTAAATTGAGCTGTCCGAGTGACCAATGCAACTGGGAGCACTAATAATGGTCTGCAAGCACTGGAGTCTCATGGAAGAATCAGTTAGAGATTAGTTTTGGGTTGTTCTATAAATACACAGTTTCTGAGAAATTGCAATTAGTCTTTGATTCTTAGAATTGAAATTGAATGTTGGGTATTTGAAAGGCGAGCTGGTAAAGCCCTTTCCCCCTTATTGGGGTGGGCGTTTGGATTGGCAAATCGTAATTGAAAAACATTTGGAGTTACCTGATCCCCTTTACCTTTCCTTTCTGCGATATTGAAGGTTCCTGTTTCCATCAAATCAAAGTCGATCTGAGATTACATAAATTATCCTGTCAACGAGATTTTTAGGCCATGGTCCGTCCACACTGAACCATGGGGTCCACATGCACAGACTGGATACCTGAATTCACTGCTTATCATTGTATTCAGGATCATATAATTCTGCTCCTTTCAACCCATCTCAGTGCTAGTGGTTTTCCTCCTTTCATGAATAAGTTTGATAAATAGACTGGTAATTCTGACTAAGAATCAAAGAGATTTCTTGGCACCCCAAGTACCAACATGCAGCATGCCCGCCAACATGGCATGTGTAGGGAATTTGAACTGTGAATGAGGTTGGCCCCACCGAGCAGATGACACGGTGGAAGGATCAGAAAGTCCACTGATCAGGTGGAGCACACATACAATGAGTGACGACTGTTGGCAAGTTCTTTTAAACCACCATTCCTTACGGGTGTGGCACACTTAATAAGCACGCTGCTTGATCTTTGCACCAGTCATCTTCCTGAGGCGGCCCACCTTATGCACGTTTCAAATGTCCCATAAACCCATTTCTGGCATGTATGCCAGGTGTACAGGGAGCTAGAACACCGTGGAACAAAACTCTCGTTCTTTCGCCTCATCAATAAAACCCAAAGATTATCAACTGAAGACACCTAACTTGGCCAACAAATCTCAACCAAGTACAGGCTCATGGCATTCAAACCCACAACCTTCCGATATCAGGGAAAGTCTTCCGTGACTACTAATTCTCTGCTCAAAGTTATAAAATAAATAAATAACAGTTTATACCGAAACGGATCCAGCGCTATCGATCAGCCTCTTTATCTGTTCTCTCTATACTATCAGTGGCAGCACACAACGCCTTCCAAACAGGAACCAACATCTTCAACGGCGGACGTAGTTCCTGCACAAGCGAGTTCGAGATGTAATTCCTGCACAAGTGAGTTCAAGATCCCAGAAAGCCAAAAACACATACGACTCAATATCATTTCCCTATCTTTCCATCTTTTGAATGGGGGAAAATTCACCCATCCAATTGTTGCTACGGCGGCTTGATTGTCGTGTTGACATGGAACACTCTAGAGCTTGGATATCCAGGGAAAATATATGCTACCCAGGCCAAGCTTACTGAGTTTTCAATCAGGCCACCACTCTGTACAATGTGGGCCCAACTTCAAGTGCTCCAGACCGTTCACCTGTTGGGCCCTGGCCGTGGATGGGCACTGGTGTGAAAAGCTCATCCATCCAACAATCCTACCCATCCAATTTTTGGCCGGAAAATGGGCAGGTAGAAATAGAGCATAGCCAACATGGAAGAATCAGATCAGATGGCTGACATGTCAGATGGAAGTAAGTTTTGTTCCATCGTTCATACATGGCGGCAAGTGACTGAAGCCACTGATGATAGGATTGGACCAATCCTATCATCATTGGCAACAGCCATCATACTGATTCTAATTGCAAACTGCAAACGTGGGCCAGAGAACATCTTAGTCATACCTTGAAAACTAACAGCAGTTCTGCTTCCCCACGTACGATCAAAGCTAGGCTCCAGTAACAAGTAACAGGGGTCACACATTCATTCAGCACAGGCTTCAGAATTTTTCCAATGGGCACAAAGTGGCGGACAATTCTTCCACTAGACAAGAAAAGAAGGGGGGGAAATCATATTGCAGACACTTGGGAGAAAAGGGTGAACACAAATAAATTTAACTGCGAAAATGGCACCATCCAGTTCACATTTAGTACTCAATGATGGAACTAAAATGTGGCAGTGCCAGGAACAATTAAGTGATTAATAGAACAGATCCTAGTTTATCAAAATCACAGAGCAAAGCCATCAAGGCCCCGTATGCAGGAGTCCATACGGGTCAGCCATCCACGTGGCATTTGATAAATAGGAAAATATCTGGCGCCTGAGCAATACATGTTGGGAAGAAAGTGGTGCTCCACTTCCACTCTGGCATATTTGGTGGCATGTGCATTGGCTGACTTCTACACGCATGTGGATTTAGCAAAGCTCTAAAGTTATTTTAGTTTTTCAAGGTTAAATGGTAACTATAACAGGGAGACCATGTTCTGGTGGCACAACACAGCCAATCATGGAGCCTGAATCAGAGCTTCAGAGCAGATAGATGCAGATTGCGCTGAATTTGAGCATTGATATGGGAGAAGTTTGGATATCAAACCAACCACCAATAGAAATAGCACTCAATAATATTGTGTTATGAGAGGAAAATCTAAACAGAAGACCATAACAGAGCCTGAAAGAATAAAATGCATCACAACCAGTGTTCGAAATATCGGTATCGCATTAAGTATCGCATCCTTGGGATACAGATACATATCGGTTATCGCACGGGATATATCTCATTTGTACCGGGTAATTTATCACACTTTTTGGGAAACATTGAGAAAATGGTTAAATTTTTCAATGAACTTCAAGGATTGTTAAAAAAGACCTTAATACACACTTTTAAATCATAACATCTCAAAAAACACATAGTAGGTTTCCTTTGTATAGGGTCCTAAGCTATGCGTTGTCTAACTGAACTAATGCAACTATATTCAAATTGAATGCATAACATTTAGAGTATATGTGATGATCATTCCATCAAACACTCCTAAATACTTCGAAATTAGTCTCAATTGATAGCTGGTTGAAGGGAAATTTCAAAAAAAAAAAACTTTTTATTAACTTTTAATTAAAAATTTTATTTTCCAAAAATTGACAAGGGACTTAACAAATTAGTAGATCAGCCCTCATATATGCTTGATTTCATGTTTGGAGTGCAACATTGCAAACAATTTGGGAGAAATTGGAGAAATTTCATTTCTTTTCTAATTTTTCAAAACTAGAGTGTATGTGATGATCATTTCATCTAATACTCCTAAATACTTCGAAATTAGTCTCAATTGATAGCTGGTTGAAGGAAATTTTCGAAAAAAAAAAACATGAAGAACATGAAGAACCAATGGATATCAAAATCAAAGCTCCAACTCCATGATTTTTCATGTGAAATATAAAGAATCAATAGATTTACAACCATTTGACACTGATTTAACATAATTTCAACAAAAAAAAAAAAAAGGATCGGAAATTGAAAATGCTCACCGGATCGAACATGCGGGATATATTGGCACTACCTGTGCGTTTCGTATTGCAGAGGTGGGATACAAGATATATCGTGGGATATATCCACCAAAATCATCGATATTTAAAATATTGCTTGTGCGTTTCAGATCCCACAGGTGGGATACAAGATATATCCTGGGATATATCGGTTGGCCAATATCATGGATATTTAAAACACTGATCACAACAATAAACCTTTTCTTTTTGTCTAACCAAGGAAGCTGAAATCAAATTGAGGAGAGAGGATGCACCCTTTACAAACAAATGTCATGACTTCTCTTGAATTGAAAGAAACAATATCTTAAAGAATCTAAGGCCATGGATTCCATGGCAAATAGTGGAAAACGTTTTTCCTTTGATGTGACTATTTGTGTTTTTTGAATAACAGATAAGGTTAGACTCCACCTAGCAATCATTACACTTTTCCATAATTTGCATTCTTTGCACAAGAAAAAAAAAAAAAAAGTGATTATTGTGAGAGATATGAGATTTCCTCTAGCTACCCAAAAAGAACTCAAAATTGGAATCCATGTATCAATAGTTCTTATGGAAACCATCATTGGATAATTATTGTTTTTTTCCTTTCATTTGCCTTGGATTCCACGTAACAAAACATGTCCTTAAAGCCTTTTGTGGTGTTTATGGTTCCATAGAATCAAACCTGGACAGGAACCAATAACAGCAATTTTAAAAGCCCAGCAAGTGACCAGAAAAAAATGACGCATTGGACTAGGAACAAGCCAAAAAGCCATAGAAAGGAACGAAATGATCCATTTCATCCTTCTGTTGAGTCCAATGATCCAATCAACTAGGCATGCTACCAAAAAGACCTATCATTTGTTGACATGATAAGTTCTATTTGGTAAAGTCAACCACATCTTGGCTGTCACTGCATGAGATGGGTAAAGGGACCCAATATAGCAAGCGGGTTCTAGAAAGCAATGCTTCCAAGATGTCGGCTAAGAATCCAACTTCAGGAACTTGCAGCCCATGGTAAAAGCAAAAGCCAATCAATGCCTTTTCAGGTTGACATAAATAAGTCAGACTCTTGATCTTGGAGAGCCATTGACATTGCATCAAGTATCTGTCAAATAGGTTAGGATGGTGGTACAGCCTATTGATCCAGGCACAAGTTAACAAGGACCAAACCTGAAGCTTGTCTACATGTCAAGCAAGCTTCTTTTGTTTTCAAGATGATATGTTTCAACAGTTTGGCAAGGGTATCTGATTCTACTCCATCATGATTGTAAACACAACTTCTGTGATGTTTCGTGGAGACATCAAAGTACTCATTGAAATGTGCTGGAGCAAAGTTGACAGCCACAATTTGCTGTGTACATCAGTACATGGTATAATTTGGATTATTCCTTATTAGATATCATCGGGTGTGCTTGTCCGCATGCATGCATCTATTGTGCTTCATGTATTTAGAAATAGCATTGCCGCATCTATTGGATTTTATGCCCTCAAAGGTCAAATTTGCTGAAAGCTAGCTGGCTACTTGCATAGAAAATGCCACTACAGACACAAGCACGCGCACTACTCTTCAGTTCAAAATGCCATTCACAACTCTCCATGGGTGAAGCGTGTAATTCCCATATGCGTAGCATTGGCTACAATGCCAAAATTGTTTATGCTCCGACAATGGTGATTGGAAAGCCCAGTTCCGAAAACCTCTAGTTTTCATATGGACAATCTAGAACGAGTGGAGGGTATTCCATCTACCCAATCTAGAAGCTATTTCATAAATTTAAAATTAAAATTTTAAAATTTTAAATAAATAAATAAAAAGAAGAAGAAGAAGAAAAAGAAAGATGCTATCTAAGGTGTCGTTTGGCTCCCTGGAATCTGAGAAGGGTTAGTGAATCTGGTTGCGGGAAACACATTCCCAGTGAAAAAGATTTTGCCTAAGGTGCTGGCATACTTGAAAGAAATTCTCAGGAATCCAGTTTTTGTGTTTGGATATAGGGGATGGGGAGGAGAGGAGACGCGAAGCTTTTTATCCTTTTTAACAATATGACTGTAAGATGAGAATCTATTTCCCCAAATTCAACAACCCATCTTAAAGCTGGGAAATCATTCAAGGGGCGCATTTTGGGAATTGGATTCCCATGGGAATTCATTTCCCACCCTTTCCTAGGACCCAAACACAAATTCAGCCCCTCATGGAGTCCATTTCCCAGGGCTGGATTTCCAAGAGCCAAGCGACAAGCGAGTAATGTGAATATTTACAAGAACGGCATGTCAACAAACTCTATAAAATATTTCTCAGGGGATGGAGTTACTGATAGTCTTCCACATCAATGTATCAAGCTTATTGCATCAGCTACGCAGATCTTCATGGAGAGTTGTTTAGAATATTCGGACAAGATTTGACGTTTTTAAGGCATAAGTTTCAGGAGCCAACATAACTCTGGCACTAACTTTGGGAGTAAATATTTGTTCCATACATCTCTTGTACGGGGCTGACACCAATATACTTTGCAGGAGTTAATATTCCTAACAGAAATATCTCATCTCAACTAACAATTTAACTTCTCAACTCAGATAACATAATTACCTCCTATAGTGTGTTTCGAGCTGCACTCCAAATGCCCGCATAACCACGACAGACTCTGTATGGTTCAGGCAGAAAACAAAGTGAATGGATAATGATAACAATGCATGCTAGAAAATTAAGGTGTCATTTAAACTCTGTCTCAAGGGATATGAAAACCAAGATGTGGGATGTAAAACTGGTTATCATACTAACGTTGATTATGAAATGTGTCTTTCATTTTATTTACTGTAGCACATTAGGGAATAGAACATCCTAGCTTTATTTTTATTTTTATTTTCCAATGGCAACAAAAAATGTTGTTGGAAGTTAAGAACTGAGAAAAAAGAAGATACAACTCCAAAAGGCAAAGAAACTATGAGAAATCATCTCTCACAAACACAACAAAGAGATACAACTCCTCAGCATCCAAAGACGCTTAAAAAGGAGCCATGAAGAGACATCAAATTAGATGGCTTCTCAAGTTACTAGTTATAAATCCCTAAGAAGATCAGAAAAAGAGATGTCTCTAAATTCAGGATGAGGTATATAACCCACCTAACCAGCATAAGACGAATACTTTGCTTTAATGCTCGACCATTCTTACTATAGTTTTTAAGATTAAAACCTAGATTGAAGTGATTTGAGCGAATGAAAGCTCTGGAGGCCATTTTTTCAAAAAATTGAAAAAGTAGTATTTATATTTTTTTTCTGATTTCTAGTTCTAGTGTTTGATTGTGATGTGTAAATATTAGCGACATAATCATTTTCACAAATTCACTAGACAACCCAATACAACACTCTCACCAAAGAGTTTACAGTTACATTAACATAAACATGTTTAAACCAAAAAAAAAAAAAAATGAATACATATTTAGAATATTTACATTACTATGGATTTTCTAGATTTTTATTATTATTATTTTTTGGGCAAAAGAAAATTTCCAACCATTACGGGTGTCATAACGGTCGTTACGCCCCCATATCAGTAATGGTGGTGATCGTTACAGCCATCATTATCGATACGAAATACCTTGTTCCCAGTGTCCCTACACATGATGCATGTGTTAGGATTGCAATCCTCCTCTCTTTGAGATTTTCAATGGTGAGGGTTTTGTTGCCATGTCAATCCATATGAATGGTTAGACCCAATGTGGAAGGCATCCAAATGGAGACAAGGCCCCGTCATGTTAAAAAATCACCCGAACGAAGGATTTAGATTTTAGAGGTGGCCTTCATGTCCTTAACTAAGAGAACAAAACGGACCTCGTGCAATGTACCCATGAGCCTACCAATGGACCTTATATCCCCATCAAGAAGATCTCTTCGGCGGTATTTAATGTATCAATAATGTTAGCCGATACTATCGATACATCACTATATCGGCACAAGTTCATTCGTATATTCATTCGTATAAACTGTCCGCAAGAATTGATTGACACTAGTGACTATTGAGATATTCAATGAAATTTTATATATAAAAAAAAAAAAAAAAATCTAGATATTTTTTAAAAAGAGCTCTTTTGCCCTAATATTTTTGGTGATTGTATTTCTCTGTGTTCTAACAACTCCACCCGAGTAGTTTTGCATCAAAACATGAATTTGCTTGAGAAATCACAATGTGAGAAAGGATTCAAACCAAAACTCCAAAGGTGGGATAAATTTGTTTAATTCATTTTTTTTATAAAGATTATCAAGAAAAGAAGTAGAAACCCATAAGTATGCATAGTGTTCCAATTATCAATAATATCCCCGATAATTTCAATATCGTTGGGTAAGCGGGACTGAGAACCTGAGTAAATGGAAATTTTCCAAATATCACAGATATTTTTCATAATATCATTAACATCTGGCAATAATATCAATATCCACGATATTTTGCTCATGATCCTGCACATATTTTCCTTACTAATGGTAATATTCAATGACACCAGCGATATTATCGCCGATATCAAGCCAAAACCTGGAAATTCATAATAAATTCCCCAAAAAACTCTTAAAAAATCAATTTTTCATAATTTTTTTGGGGGATTTGTTCTTGTGGTGATTGACATCACTCATTTTCATTTTTCTGCTAACCAAGGTGCGGGGTAATGGTAACGAAGGACATAACAGTACCCACTGTTATTGTTACAGGTAACGGCCATTATGGCCACAACAGGGGGCATAACGGCCGTTATGCCCCTAAAATGATTTTTTTTTTTTTGTTTTTTTTTTAAAATCTCGGCTAAACAATCTCAAAAAAAAAAAAAATACAAGAAAATTTGTAAATATTTAGAGGATTCCATATATATATATAGGGAAAAGGTACTATGCGCTCGACCACACGAGTCCGTCCCATGAGGTCGAGCTGTGTGGGCCCCACCGTGATGCGTTTCGAACATCTACCCCATCAGTCAGATGCACCATTCCATCGTGGGCCTAGGTCTCAAAAATCAAGTCAATCTGTGACTTGTGTGGGCCACACCACATACAGAAGTGGGGAGGGGCCGTGCACCATTAAAACATTCATAATCATTTTTTGGGCCCACCGAGATGTGGTTTGCAAATCCAGCCCAACCATTATGTGTGTCCCACTTGGATGAGGGTTCAGACCAAGTTTCAGCAGCATTCAAAACTCAGGTGGGCCCCACCAAGTGCTTTTATATGTTTTAACGATGTCTTCACATGATTTTAGATGGTATGGCCCACCTAAGTTCCGTATACGGCTGATTTTTGGGATATCCCATAATTTAGAGGGGACCCATCAAATGCACGATGTTGATGGTCAACACGCATCACAGTGGGGCCCACACAGCTCGACCTCACGGGAGCTTATCGTGAGGTCGAGCGCATAGTACCTTTTCCCATATATATATATATATATATATATATATATATATATATATATATATATATATATATATATATATATATTCTTTTGTGGTTTTGAACATGTTTATAATGGTGTATTGATCCACTCTTTGAAGAGAATTCTATCTTAGCCTGTCTGATGATTTTATTAACTTGACAAGCTTAGATTGATCACAAATTGGCCCACAATTCATGCAGGTTATAGCACTCATGCCACTAATGCACATCCCTAGGCATTTGACATCACTCCCCCCAAGTAATTATAAGAAAAATTAAAATTACATTCAGATGAATAGTGTCACCGATTTGGGAAGCACCCAAATACTCCCAAATCGGCCCCAAATTCATGCAAGCTATTGCACTCGTCCCACTAATGCATATCCTTAACCATTTCACATCATTTCCCCAAATAAATTTTTTTTAAATATTGAAATTAAATTCGGATGAATAGTGTCACCAATTTGGGGCTGATTTAGGGGACCACTCAATGCCCCAAATCGGCCTAAAATTCATGCAATCAATTGGCACTCATCAAGATCCTGCTGGTTTAATAACCAGGTACAATGGGACTGCAACCACATAATATGTTTGAATGCTAAAAGTGACTGCTCTTAGATGACACCATAACAATAATCAATATTAAAGTCTCCAAAAAATAAACCTTTTGAATAGAATCCATATAGAAATTCACATGTAACGAGAGCATTTGCAAATTTGATGACTGTGTTAAGTTTAAATTTCACCAAAAAAAAAAAAAAAGACATAAGGGGAAGCAAGTTTTGCCATTACCCAACTATCTGTAAATTTTCTTCTATTGGAAAAGTGTATGTTAAAGAAACAACAAGTTAAAAATGTAATAGAGTCGATTGCAAAAGCATGAGCAACTAAATATTGTCAAAGCATCAGCAGCACTGATGGACAACATCTCACCTTTCTTAATGGTCTTCCAATGCAAGGATTTCACAAGAAAGGCACCTGAAAGAATACTCCAAAAGAAACCAATGCCAGGTCTCTCCTGTTATTTGCAAAGTCGCCATGTTAGACATAATAAATAATGGTGCTGACCATGTCAGCAAGCAAAAATGGTCGTGACATCATACTTCTAAATGAGTGAATGGTATGCATTAAGAGCTATGGAACATTACTTGATGCAAATGAGGTATGCACTAAAAACTTGCTGTCCATACACCAGTTTTCCAAAAGCAAGCATAAATTAAACATCCATTTGATATTATGGCTGAAATGAGGTCATTCTCCAATTAAATGAATCTCTATTCAAAAGCCATGAAACGTAACAAACAAGACTGAGGAGGAGCATAGCAAAGAGAGACCACTAATTACCTTTACCATGAACAGATAACAGGCATATGCCAGCAAGAGAAGGACAATGGGGCATAATAGTAGGACATCCCTTGCACTATTCTTTCGGATGAAAACATGGTGAATGTCGATTGCTTGTAAAGGTCCTTTTTGCTCATCATTAACGTAAATGTATCTTCTATGATAAAGAGGGACCCCAGGCATGCTATAAGTATGGAAATGAAATATCCTTAAACTGCAGCAGACAACTTCTTAACTCATGTGTCAATCGCTTTGTATACTATAAACCTGCATCAACAACTGAAACAAACCCAAATTACTTGTTTTGTCAAAGCTTCTATGCAAACAATTCCCTAAAAGAGAGCACAGTGAACTCATTGGAGGATTCTATGCAATCAACATTGGATTTATTGAGTCATCAGAGGACGAATAGCATGCATAGTACAATACTAGTGCACATACTCGGTGCTAGATAACCATCGAGGATGTTTCGCATAGGGTCAGTCTCATAAACTAAGCCCAAGAAGCACAGTGAGGGCTCTATAAACACACCTTGAGGAAAATCCAAGATGCTACATCAGGAAAGAAAATTTCCATATCCACCACGCTCTGCATTCTCTTTGTATAAACAGTGCACAAATCAGTCTGCCGAATATATTAAGGGACTGTTTTGAACCACTTGTGAAGAATGTGAAGTTCTCCGTTAGGCATGGTATGAAGTATGAAGCATAAAAATTTCTGAGGTTGGTTTGTATATTATGAGCTGTTAAACAGCTACAGCTTATACATCATCATCGCCTTGTCCCAACAATTGAGGATCGACTTCCATACCTTATACAATCATTATTATCACAATCTTCGCTTTTCTGGCAGCAATTTGAGGTCAGCTTTTAAATTGGCAGATTGGCAAAAGTTTTATGGTTGTCTGCCTACCAAACCTTCCTCTTTTACCAAAGTTCTTAACAAGCCATGGCCCATGACAAAGTTTCGCACTAACAACACTTGCACGTGATGGTTTCAGTTTTCACCCATTATTACACCCCAGCTTAACTAATGCAGGCACACCCCTAGGCAGAAGCAAGTGAAGGAGGGTCATGAAGCAATTGTCAAATATACCAGTGAGAATGACAAACACACACACGTAGTGCCCCCATATCAGGTAATAAACAGAGGCAGCCAAGGTGGCACCGAGGGACACAAATATACAATCATCAGACTAGGAGTGAAAAGGAAGCACTCAACTAGTTGACTGAAAAGAAAAGCAAGGAGCTCACAAATATGTTTATAGAACACCATTCATGTGATAATATGATTGTCATTTATAGATTATAAATATTAGTATAATGATGACTTATTTTTGAAAGGCAAATGGTATTTCTATTAAAAGAACCCGCCAAAGCAAAAACTAAGATGGGGAAATCACGGCCAAAGCAAAGCTTCCACGGCTTTTAAGCTGGACGTCCAATCCACAACATCAAGCTTTACTCTCTTGATGACATCTTCAACCGGAGCGGTTCTATTGTAAAAGCAGCAATTATTCCTTTCCCCCCATATAGCCCATAGTACTGCCATTAGGACTCGCTACCACACGGCTTTTCCTTCCCAGATCCTCTGCCATGCCAAGCTACAAGGAGATTATTGATGGAGTACGGCATCGCCCAAGCAATATTAACGAGGCCGAGGAAGCAAGCCCACACCTTGTGAGCAAATGCAAAATGATGAAGGGGTGGTTTATTGACTTAGCATCTTCCATACACATGATGCAAACATTAGAGCTCATAGACCTACTTTGAAGATTGTCGATAGTGAGCACTCTTTTCCTTCCCGCCAACCAAACAAACACCAAGAATAAAAGGTGTGAGCCCTCAACGTCTCTAAGGTTGGCTTCCGAAGTAACTTATCAAAGGATCAGACTGGAATATAGCCCAACCTATCTATGTGCCACACCATCGTGTGTTACAAGTGATCCTAGAGCTTGACAAACTCCTCCGCAACCATGTCCAAGAGGCCGAGCAGGCAAGGAGGAGACAAAACCACCATGTCACCCCAAACGGAGCAACAGTGAGCTAATATAATATTTCTAGTGGGAGATAGATGGGATAAGCTAGGAAACCTCTCCATATGTGATTCATCACCACTGCATATGTCCTAGAAGCATATGTGATTGCCACACCCAACGAAAAGGACAATCCGTCCTTGAACTTAGGCACCACCATGGAGACAACCCTCCAAAGTCTAGACGCTCGATAAAGGGATGAATCCCTAATCCACCATCCCCTCTCTTGCACCCTGTATTCAATGGTTGTCATCTCTCACCAAAGCCTCCCTTCTTTCGTGTCAAACCTCCACACCCATTTCCCAAGGAGAGCTAGATTCACCGCATCCAATTCCCTTATACCTGCCCCTCCCTCAGCCAAAGGCTTGCAAACCTCTTTCCATTTGAGAAGATGGGATTTCTATTTTTTCCCCGCTCCTTACCACAAGAAATCCCATCTTAGTTTCTCCAGTCTACCCACGACAAATTTCGAACATTGGACGAGAGAGACGAAGTAGATGAATATATTGGACGAGAGAGACGAAGTAGATGAATATATTGGATAAGGCAACTTTAATGAGTATAAGTCTTCCCCCCAAGGACACCTAGATCATAGCTCAACTGGCAGACTGAGTGGAGATACCTCGTTTCAACACTTGAGGTCTTGGTATCGATCCCTACTGGGGGTGGCTAACATGGAGTGTGTGTACTAACATGGGTGTGTACTAACAAGCTAACCCATAAAAAAAATAAAAAAATAAAAAATAAAAAAATCTTTAAAAGTCTTCCCTCCAAGGATAGATGATGGCTCTTCCATCTCGATAACTTCCTCTTGACCCTTTCTATCACCTTATCCCAAAGGTGCTTTATCAACTTACCAATGCACAAGGGGAGACCTCAGTACGTAGACAAAAAGGAACCCATACAGCATCCAAACACTTTGGTGAAACTCACAATTTCTTCTTTCATCAACTGAATGCCCAGCATCTCGCTCTTTAAAGTATTCATTTTAAGGCCCAATGCAACTCCAGAGCGCCTCACAATCTTTTGCAAATCATCCACCACTCCCTTGTCAACATCACAGAAGAGGATGGTTTCATCAAGAAATTGGAGGTGGGAAATCCAAACACATGTATTTGTCCCTTTGAAGCCCTGGATAAGACCAATCTCCTGCCCTTTATCCAGCATATAGCTTAGAGCTTAGGCAACAACCAAGAACAAGAAAGGGGAAATAGGATCACCACATCAAAGGCCTCTTAAGGCTTTGAAGAAACCTTTTGAAGACCCGTAGACCAAGATGGAGAAGGTCCCCGACCGAATACATTTTTGCATCTACCATCTCCATTTCTTTCCAAAACCTAACATTTCCAACATGTAATTCAAAAACTCCAAATCTACATTTGCCCACATCATTCACCAAACTGATTAGCCTACAATCCTTAGCTAAAATGTCCAAAGGTCTACCTTAGGCTTCTCTAAGCACCCCCAATGTGTTTATAAGAGTTGAGCCTATTATTGAATAACCCACTTATCCCTTTGACCCGAAGCTATTGAATTTGAAGTCATCAACTAGTTTCTTTTTTTTGTTTTTTTTTTAACGGTGTCATCAACTTCTTCCATGTGTGGGCAAAATAATCACAACATCATCAACTGGGGTGAAAAAAAAAAAGGAATAAGGACTAAAGATAAGAAGAACGAAAAAAGAAATGGAATTCCACAATTAATTCACAAGATAAATGTTCTAAAGCATGAGTAGTTTTGTGGGTACCTACAATGCAATGGGTGGGAAACAAAACAACCTTAAATAGTTGAAAAAAAAAAAAAAAACTAATTACAAGATAATAGTGAAAAAGAAAAGAAATGATCAAACCAAAGGGGATGAGAATCTCTACAAGGGAAAACAATACAGCCCAGCTAAAATAAAACAAAGAAAAGCACTAGTAGGGAGTATCCAAAAAGTGAGGGAATAGAAATATGAACATTAGAAGCATGGATCCTAGAAAACAGATAGTCAAAGATGAAGTGGAAGACTCAAAGAAAAAGTTAAACATTTCCTACATGAATTTCAATTCAAAAGAATTACCGAATCATGTAGGAGAAAGAATCAAGGGGGTCCTTGTTCTTCAAAGCCAGTGCTAAATCCAGACAAGAACCCCTACAAACAAATCCAACAAAACTAGTTAACTCTGCATTTCAACGGATGCCATCTAGAGAGAGAGAGAGAGAGAGAGAGAGAGAGACCTACTGAAAAGGTAGTAATTTGGGCAGAAATTGTGAGATGACTTTCAGATTTAATGTGCAAGCTAGTGAATTGCTGTGGAAAAGAATAGTACTGGCATATTGAAACCTTCTGCATTCTTCAACAAATGCATATGGTCAGAAATGCCAGCCATTAGCTCGCGAATATTTCCAAGCATTTTCATATCGCCGCACATTTTTAACCTTCAGAAAAAGCTTGTATGCCCTCTCTACTTTATTTGCATTCAGTAGTTTGTTATTCAGTTTGCTATAGATGACCTTGCTAGGACAAAATCCTTTATGCATTGCATCCTCCATGACAAGCACAGCATTTTCCAATTGCCCTATATTACAAAGCCCATTAATGACATACTCATAAACCTCCATATCAGAAGAAAAACCACTATCTTGCATCTCCTCCCAGACCTTCAACACCATTCCACATTTCCCAAATCTTGACAGTCTCATGAGCAACAGCTTGTAAGCCTTCAATGATATTCTACATCCCACTTTCTTCGCATTCTTGTATATCATCATCGCTGCATAAGGTGGGCCGAAGCTACACAGAGGCTCGATAAAAGATGTAACTGTCCCAGTACTCGGAAGGATCCCTCTACCCAACATCTCATCAAACATTTCAAGTGCATCAGCCACTCTTCGGACCTTAATAAAAGAAC
The DNA here is from genome assembly GCF_029962835.1 of Magnolia sinica. Classification (NCBI taxonomy): domain Eukaryota; kingdom Viridiplantae; phylum Streptophyta; class Magnoliopsida; order Magnoliales; family Magnoliaceae; genus Magnolia; species Magnolia sinica. The sequence goes on along the minus strand of NC_080576.1, from coordinate 87,563,406 downwards.
CAATCATTCTGGTGTAAGTATCCATGTCCGGTACAATATTCTTTTGCAACATGCCCTCGTAATATTTCACACATTCATCTAAGTCTCCAATTGAAATAAAGTTACAGATCATCGCATTGTAAGTAATGGTGTCTGGGATGCACCCTTTCTCTTCTAATTTTTCAAAGACTGCAACCGCATCGTCAACTCGACCAGCTCTCCCTAAACCCTCAAGAAGATAACTAAATGTCAGGCAGTCTGGATTTAATCCATCAGCTATCATCATTTTCAAATTCCTCTCAATTTCTCCCACCCTACCTAACTTTGACCACCCACCAATGACAATGTTATACGTCATTCTATTAAAAGCTACCTTCCCTTTCATTGCATTGAAAATCGAATTTGCAGTTCCAACATGGGACCTCTGACAGAGACACTTTAAAAGTGCATTCAATGACTCGCAATCACAGTCCTTTCCAAACTCTCCTAATCTTTCAAAAAACTGGACAGCCTTAGCCACTCGGCGGGCCCTAACAAAACTGTCCATTACAATTGAAATGGTCACATCATTAATTTCCGTCCCTTCGTTCTTCATACGATACAGGACTTCTTCCATGTGATTAAAGAATTTCCTTCTGCCCAGTGCTTTAAGGATTGTATGGAAAGTTTCTAAATCTTTCACTACTTTAGGCTGCCTGACTGCCCAATTAAAGAACAGAACCATTGCCTGTCCACCTAAATTCCCTCTATTTACTACTTCTGCTACAATCTCCACCGTTAAATCAACACTGGTGGCCGATAAAGAAGATTCTATCATCGCCCTTCCTTTCAACTTCTGAAGGAAAACTCCTCGCAATTTCTCAGCTGGCGATAAAAAGCCATCCATTTCTCTGCTGACAACAGGCGTTTTAGCAGGATTTTCAACAAATTGGCGATAATTTGAGGTTTTAGCATCCACGCATCGTTCAACAGAATCTCCAATGAATTGGAGATGGCTTGGAATTTCAGCATCATTCAGGAGCAGATTTGAGCTTCCAGCGTGATTTTTAATGGGATTTTCGAGAAATCGGCGATCGTTCGAGGTTTCAGCGTCGATTCGGAGGAGATCTGAGAGTTCCAGCAAGACAAACTGTTCGTCGATTCGATGCGAGGGTTTAGGCGGTTTCTGGGATGGTTTTTCGAGTTCCAGATGGTTTGAAGGGAGATCGAGAGATGAGAAGGGAGATATGGAGATGGAAGAGAAGGGAAAGTACCTGGTTCTATTGACGAGAGAGAGAAACCCTACAAATCGAGCCGCCATTGGCAGAGACTGGAGGAGTTCTCCCCGTTTTTTGACGAGATGGTGGGAGCGTTGTCTGAAGGAGGAGAGGGCGAGAAGCGTGCGGATTCAGTCAGGTCGGGAGTGACCAAGTTCGGTCAGGTCGTGACCGTGGGGCCAACCTTAATGTACGTGTTGTATATCCACGCCGTCCATCTGTTTTTCCTGCTCATTTTAGGGACGAACCCAAAATTGAAGCATATCCGAATTTCATATGGACCACACCACATGAAACGGTGGTGATTGAACGCCTACCATTGAAAACATCCTAGGGCCCACCGTAATGTCCATTTGCCATCCAACCTGTTAGTAAAGTAAAACAGTTCTAGATGAAGGGAAAATACAAATATCAGCTTCATCCAAAACTTTTGTGTCCAACTAAACAAGTATCCTAATAGTCCTTGGGCATCGGTATGGGATCTACATAGATCCGCCCGATAGTTGGACGTAGGAGAATCCTTCCTCCTCGCCTACGAAGTCCAACTCTACTGTATAGACCTCGCCATCACCTGCATCTAAACCGAAGTCTGGGTTGTGTTTTAAAACACCGTCCCAGGGTGAGGGTGAGAATGAGTGGCCAACTCAGTGATACTATAAGGCAAAGGTTAATATGTTATCAATTCAATCAAGGAGTAATGATAAGGCAATACAACAAACATTTCCTAACTACTCTAGTTAATACAAGAATGATATATGTGTAATGATGCATGCCCTCACCTGCACTCCCTCGGTGACTTTATCTCACAGTCGCGCATGACAAACTCCCTAAACGTGCACTTCCTCGCCAAATCACATGCAGTGCGGTACAGGAACGTGTTAGCCAAGTAATTTCTTAAGCATATTCATACAGAAGATTCGGGAAGCTAAGGTACCTCCCTTTATATCACTTACCCAAACAATGATTCATCTAAGGTCGTCAATCCTAGTTAATCACATACGATAGGCAAGTTTGCAAGTTTATACGATAGATTGCTACGGGAAGCTCGTCACCTCAACGTAGGCTTAATTCACATTCGAGGTCACACCACCAACGCCCTACCAATTGGCAGTCTATTTTCGAAGGCTCGTCACTAACCCGACTGGGGACCACAGCTAGGCTACGCCGGGGTAGGCCTATTTTATACTCGAGGTAACTATGGAAAGGCTCGTCGCCTTAGCATAGTCCTAGAGTATACTTGAGGTCACTATGAGAGGCTCGTCACCTACTCGTAGGCCGACAACTCGAATACAGTGTCTCATACCACCGTATTCGGCTCACGAGTTTGAGTTGCTCACTGGTCACTACGGGGAGGCTCGTCGCCCCAGCGTAGGCCGACAGCTCGACCATGGTGTCCCATACCACCATGTCCGGCTCATGAGTCTTAACGGATCTTAGTACCAAGGTTAAACGGGTTTTTCACTGGTAAGTTGGTACCTTAGATTCAAGTAGTAGCGTCCATACATGGTGAACATATATTAGGTCAATCGGGTTACTTGACAAGCTCGACTGGTACGAGCGTACGTTGAATTAATCGACATAGAGCGCATATGCACTCCTCGTGGCCTAGCCACTGTCAATAATCAGCGCATGACTCGGATTCCTCGAACGTATCCGTCATGGTTAAAACAGTTCGGCCACCGATCGTAAACCATTACCGATTGCCTGGACTACATCGTAGCCCCAATCACACTTCAAATACAATAGACATTCATATGTGCTAGTCAAAACAGCATGTAGCAACCAATTCAAATATAAATCTCATATACGCATTTTAACGAACACATATAGTATATGTTATCATACATAGGCACTCATCCATAAATCACATAGTAGCAAGATAGATTACATAAAGAAAATTGTAACTATAGACAAGGTAATTGAGAATCTCATCTCAATGGCCTCATTAAATACATTTCAGCAAGCATTTACTCATTTAGGCATTTTATCAAACACTTAGACTACACATTACTAAATACATAGACTAAATTAGTTACGACATGAACTATAACAATTTCCTACACGATGTAGGTTATAAAGCATATAACAAACATGGATCTTAGATTAGAAATCATGACAAGCACAAATCAGGATTTCACACTCGTTCAAACATTTTATCAAACACTTAGGCTACCCTTTACCCAATATATGAACTAGGTTAGTTACGGCATATATTATAGCAAATCATCACACATAGTGATCATAATACCGATGACAACCATGAATCTTACGCTTACAGTCATGCCGAACACAAATCATCATTTTATATTCATTTGAACATTTCAACAAACACATAGAATGCATCTATATATTCAACATAGTTCACATATGTATAATATATACAAAGCATCGTGACTAAGATCATATGGCAGCAATCAAGTCAAACATAAATCAATAGCTAACATTGAAAGCCTTGAAAACCATAATCTAAACGTTTATAATCCGCACCTTTCGCCGGTAAACCCAAACCGAGCTCAGTTTGAACACTACGTCTTTGTCTATGGCACAACGGCTACCTGAATCACGAAATAGGTTAGCTATTTCATCGATTCATCTACTTGGATACCTGAAACAGATTGAGGTTAGGATTTCTTACCCATAAATGGATTTGGATTCGTCGGTCTAGCGACACGGGAGAAGGGATTCAGTCCGTGGAGGGGCAAGAACAAATCCCGGCATTTATCCCTCACTCTCTCTGACTTCTCCTCACCTTTTTCTCCTCTTTTCTCTCTTCTCTCTCCCATGGTTTAGGAATTTCGTATGGAATGAGAGAGGGGTGGGTAAAAGCCCTTATATAGGCCCAGAATTAACGTAAATGGCCCCAGGACCATGGTATACTTAGGTTATAGCCAAAGGGCATCTGTTTCGGGCTAACGGAGCTCATATGGAGGCCCATTTCATGCATAAGGTACGAAAAAAGTCCCCTGGCATCGGATCTAAGTCAGGTTAAGATTTCGGTCCGATCGGATCAGTGGATCGACCGCGGAGGACCTATTTCAGTTCAACGGTCATCGTTACTCAATCAGGGCCGCAAGTACACTGACATGTGTTGAAAATTTTTCTTGATCCAAGGGTATAGTTGGGTTAGAATCTGACGATCTGAAACCTTAAATTTGACCTGTAAGTGAACGGCCCAATTCACTTAAGTTTGAGTTCATTTTCTAAAGATATTCGCGTTCCTCACACACTTCACTCCGGGCTCAAGTTGTGCATTTTTTTATACTATTAGGACTTGATTTTCAAGATAGTTGTCAAGCCCAATAAGGCGGTCATAACCGTATAGTTTCACGGTAGTCGGACTTTCGACGCTTTGTCCAGATCCGATACGGAGTTTCAATGTCTCGTAAGAACAACTGGGTTATGAGATTGATCCTAAGTTTTTAGAAAATGTTAAGTTAGCGATTCTAATGGTTTTGGGTCTCGCAGTTCGTATAGAAAGTGGTTCAAGCTAATTCCACCACTTATTTAGTTTAGTACTTAACTAAATTACGCCCTAATTACAACAGAATATGGTCCTAAGACAGTTCTATGCTCCTTTTTAGAATTTTTAAATAGTATATTATTTTAATTATTTTTCTAGTAGTTCATCATCAAGTCTACTTCATCTCTATCAAATTTTATTAGATTCTGTATTGTAAAAAAATTCTAAAAATTCTAAAAGCAGCAACTGTCCAAACTAATAATTTTCAGATAGTTGTCACAATGACTTATATTTAACTATATTAAAAAATTTATTATATTTTTTACTTATTTTTATATAAAACTAGACTTATCAAGATTCAATATGGCTTTTGAATCACTTAAATCGGAGTTATAATGAGGGAGATATGACTTTTTGAAGTTGGATGAAAATTATAAAAAATGGGGCAGAAAACGGGCCGCCCGGCTCGCTGGATGGCGAGGCCTCGCCGTTGCGGCAATGCCATCACCGACCGCTGGACAGTGGGGCAATGGCTCACCCCAGAGGCGATGCTATCTCCCCCAGGGTGCCGGATATGCGCGGGACCCATCTTGGGTCCCCCCGATTTGTGTCGTTTGGCCCCCCAAGTCCGTTTGATGTGGTTTCGCCACTGATATTTGAAACGGGTGTATCTTTCAATCTGGAATGAGTTACGTGACGTACAATATATGATTTTGAGGTAGGAGAACATGCTCTATCCAAATAACCAATTTTTTTCATGAGATTCTATAAGTTTAATAGTTAAAATATCATTTTATTTATGTATTTGCTATTTACATTAAGTTTTAGTTTAAGTATTGTCCTTCATCATTTAAACTTTAGGATTAGTGTCTAATGCGAAAGTACTTAGAAAAATTTGAAGAACAAGGTGGTGAAAGGTGAGATTTTGAAAGAAATGAGTTAAAAAGGGATTTTAGACTTTGGGATTGAGTTCTGAGAGGTCAGTAAGGTGTTATGATCGACTCATAGCCTAAGGACGCCTAACTCCAAGTTGGCAAAAACATGGGATGTTACATCCTCTTTGAAGATTTTTTCTTATGGGCCACCTTGGGTCTCAGAAGGAGCACAGTGCTTGGAGAGACTTTGCTCAAGCATTCCCACATGATAAAAGAAAATGATCAGCAAACAGACAGGGATGAAATAATTTTTGACTATCTACTAGAGTGTACCTGATATGTATGAGGCAAGGCATGATTTAAAAAGCAGCTTGGGCGTGATCAGCCGCTTCCAAGACATTAGCCGAGCGTCCACCAACCTCGCCTCAGCTATTCAGACGCGCTCTGACTCGCTCACTCCAACAGGATGCCTAGGCAGAGCTGCCAAAAGAAAGCTACAGAAAAAAATATAAGAAAGAAAAAATAACTAAGGGAAAAATCAGTTTGGACATACTGACATGGTTGAGCAAAAAGGGTCGAAACCCGAGGACGTAGCCAGGAAGCTGCCGGAGCCTCCCAATCTCCCAACGTCCATAACCACTTACTTTTTCAATTCTTGCTCGAGGTCGGGGCGTCCATGATTATAGCCTTGTTAGTCTTTGGCCAGGCCGAAAAATAATAGCAGCCCTCATGGTAGTGGTTAGATTTTACCTGGTATAAGTGGAGGAATTCATTCACGGTTAGCTCGAGTTGCTCGAGCTCGACCCAGAGAATGAATGACCCCACTAACGCCCTCCAAGCATTCGGGATTATTTGCTTAGGAGCTAACTCCATGCGCAAGAGGACGTCCATGACTATACAGTGGAGAGGGAGCCTTAAGCCGCACTAGAGGGCGACCAAGAATATGGCCATCTCGTTGTCCTGGGGCTCACTTGGAAATTCACCAAGTATGGGAGCTCAGAGCACCACAGAGTCTAGAATACGGTACTCCGACCTGATCCGCACCAGGGTGGATTCCGTTAATGTCGACTCAATAGGCCCAGTTTCTTCTGATTCCGACGAAGATTGACCGGCCTCCTCCCCAGCTGGGGCAGCCCCTCAATGTCCATTGGTCTCTTAGCCAATGACAGGGCAGCCATCCTTGACCCGTGGGACGCCTGAAAGTCCCTGTCGCTCATCATCACCAAAGGAGCTAGCGGATTCTCCAGGAGATCAAAGTCTTCCGGACCTTTATCACGCTGGAACGACTCCCCTCACCGTTTCGACGAACTTGGCATTTTTCTTAGTTTTGGTTGGAACGACTATCAAAGGCCGGACACCCAGAAGAAAAAGAAAATAGGGAGAAGGGTCAGGGGAGATGATGCTCACTAGAGAAGGGGAAGGAGCCCTTTGAAGATCGTTGGAAATCGCCTAAGTCTAAGAGAAGCAGAGAGAGAGAGGTAGAGAGACGACAAAGCAAATGGGCATAACGATGCTAGGGCACCCCCATTTACAGGGGACTCGGTCGTACATCATTTAATGCTCATACTTATTGTGACAGCCAAAAGGACTCCTCAACACCCACGCTCGAACACATGGAGCTCTCCCACTCGCTGGTCGACCCGATATTTCAGAAGACGCCACGCGTCAGAACCCCAGAAGCTGAGGACCAAACAGGCGTCCTGACAGCACAGATGACCTCGAGCCACGACACGCTACCTCGAGCGTGTTGTATCATGATTGCAAATACGCCCTGATTCCCATGCACGCTTCCTTATCCAGCATTGATGATGTGCAGGCTCAACGCCCCAGGCGTAAGAGAGTCCGACTTCACCAACACCGACTTACTTCCCGAGCATGCCGCATAAGCTTGAAAGTAGAGGGGCTTCTATTATAGGTAAAAATAGATTAACCAATAAGACAAGGTTAGGTCGAACACTTGCGTACAATGTGAGCTCGACTAATACCGGTTATGACCAATGAGCCCCTAAACGCCAGAAAGCAGCAACACCCTACTAAGGAAACGGTCATCCCGGATTTCGCCTACATTCCACTAAGGAAAGGAGCTCGGCCCCCATGCTCGAACAAAGGTAGATCAAAAGGGTGACCATGCACTTGATACCGAAGGAAAGCTTGACCACGGTTCACAAAAGAATTCAGGCCGGCGAGCCGCCCTCAGAAGCAACCATATGATTCACCTCGAACTCTTCGCCTCGGTCTCCTACCACGGCTTTCTACTAGTTTTAACCTGGTACCAACCGTCCAGATCTTACCAAACTTACCTAAGATCCTGGCCAATAATCTAGGGGGAAGACTGCAGCATGGGTCTGTCCGAGATCTTCGCAAAAGATCTCGAAAGATCATCACAACACGCCAAGGATCTGAATCCCTTTATTATACATCCCTGCTAAACAGGGAGATCTCCTTTCACGCCACCGCCACCTCTTACCTATAAATAGGAGGATCCCTAATGGTGAAAGGTACTCACAATTCAACCCAAAAAATACTCCCAAAAACCATATGTCCAACTAGACCTAGCTTGCATGTTTGACTTTTGCATCGAGGGATCCCATGCTGCAGCCAGGGTCTCCATCTTTGTCTTGTTTTGCAAGTCTCAAGTGGTACAAGGGGAACGTTCGGATTTATACATCAATAAAAATAGTCCAACGTAAAAGCATAGACTTGGATTACCGCTACTCCTATGATAGAGCTAAGACATGATCAGGAAAGAAAAGATAAATTCAATTGGTTTTGTTGGATTGATATGATACGATTTTCTTTGTTGAACTTCTTGTTATTCATAGATTTCTTCTACGTCCTCAGGGCGCTTCTCTCTTTATTTTAACGGCTATGACAGCTAAATCATTGCCACGTTTGGTCTTCCATGTCTTTTTGTCTCCTCTCGACATATGTCCCTCTAACCATTCTTTTCTGCTCAACCGATTTCTGCCTCTTGAGCTTCTTGGACGTGCCATATCATGAAATGACATGTAAAATTGCATGGTGGGATGTCATGGCTATGCGCGGAAGCTTAACGGAGCTAAGTTATAGAATAAATGGCTATGTACTAAAGGGGGTGATTAGGACCAATTAAAATTTATGTTAATTAAAACACAATTACCAACTTAAACTAATATGCCAGTTTACACTAAGTAAGGCAATTGACTATAAGGCTTCCAAGCTAATAGAGGGTCCAATCACATAGACTACTAAATGTATGACAATTATGCAACTACTCTATACTTAATAGTGTGCTTGTGTGTATATTATGATTTAGGTGCAAGCATTCATATGATTTAACTAATCAACACATAAGTAATAATAGAATTGCAAACATTAATCCCAAACATTTTCGTCATATCGACGTGGACTAATGAGAAGTAGTCACATGTTGTCACTACGGGTTTAGTATTGGTGGAATTGTGTTTATGCCCGAAGATATCTTTTGTTGATCTTCTTTCAACAATACGAATTCCATCATTAATGCGATGGTGCAGAACCATGTGTATGCCCTTAGGAGAGCAAAACGTTACATGCACATGGTTGTAATTAGCGTGTCGTATTAATGAGGCAGTGTACTCAACACATCTTAAAAACACCCATCGAGAGAAAGAATCCTACCACGTATCTGGCTATGATATACTCACTAAGGCCATCCCTTACAATCCTTCTAAAATGGGAGATTTTCCTTAAACATTCAGAACTTTTACGATGATTACAAAGGTTCTGAATATTCAAAGATCATATTAATATCCAAGTAGATTGGTTATAACACGAACCCAAATCAAAAGAGTGTGGATATTGACAAATTGGGTCCTTGGCCTTGCATCAATTGGAATTAAAAGAATTGGAGAGCTTTATCTTGTGGATCTAGTCCCTCCAATTTTATGATGAGAAGGGACCAAGATTGTGGAAAATAAGACATTACCAAGTGGGTCGTTCAAATGCAACAAGGACTTGATCTATTCGAGGTCTGGGATGAATGACAGAGATGGATCCGATCAATGCCAAATCTATATGCATTATGGTCTTGAAGGTTTATAATATGATGCATTCACATAAAAGTGGAGATTTAAAAACCAACGATTTTAGATTTACGAAGATCTCCTTATTTAGAATGCATGTCGTAAATGAGAGGGATCCTAGATCGGCAAGGAAACTCAATGAGGGTTTTACCGCCTCCATAAGCTATAAAAGGAGCACGTGATGAAGAACTTGGGGCTCACACCAAGCACAATTTATCTTTTACATTTATCTCTATGTTTATCTTAGCACAACTTAGTCTTATCATATATCGCTCATATCCAATGCCATCGCTTCAGTACCATAGGATTATATTAAACATCCATAACCCTAAGTCATTGGATGCCGATCAATTGATTCTTTACTTGGGCGATCATCTTTCTGGTCACATTACGCTAATCGTTCGCCTCGATCATCTGTTCTTACAGATGTTGAGGGTTAAATATTGCATATTATCCCCCATTTATATCTTGGTTTTATGAGTATGATAATGCTTAATGTTCTTTTTTACTCATGTTTGTGTTGCAAGGTGAATTTAAGAGCTTGGATTGAAAATGGTGCTAAAAGCATGGATTTGATGCTTAAGAATCACCAAGGCAAGGGATAGATCTTAGGAGAACAAGATTGAAGAATTCACATGCCAAAGATCCAAGAAAACCAAGTGAGGAATGAAGAGAATCAAAGATTTGAAGTGAATAAAAGGAATCCTGAAATCGTTCTTAAAAAACGTATTCTGAAACTCTGGGTCATTTTGTGAAATTACACAGAGTGAAGCCTATTTTAAAAAACTGTATAGAGTGAAGTTTATTTTAATAAACTACGTAAATTTGAGGCAGTTTCTAGAGTTTTCCAACTAGGTGCAAAAGTTGGAGTTCCACAACTATAAATAGGACTCCTTAGGATGTTCTTAGGCATCTTCTAGGGTTTAAGGAGTGGAGCAAAAGGGTGGAGAAGCCGTCGCCAAGAGTTTTTCTTCTTCTTCCTTAGTTGTTTTCATATTTTTCTTAAGAGACTTTAGTCCAATCATGTCTATGGTGGGCTAAACCTCTCAACTAAGGATAAGAGGTGAAGCTTGTAGCATGATGGGATGCTTCTATTACTTTGATTCATGTTTATGTTGAACTCCATGGATTCTAATTTGATGTCTAAGGAATACTTTCAGTTTTTAATAGTTTATTGTGACTCAAATTACAGTAGATCTGCAATAGCTTTAAGTGTCTTCTTTTCCTGATTTAAGATTGTGAAATTAATAAGTCTTGTTGTTCACCATCATCCCTTGGGCATGGTAGGGTGACGGAATCCTTCCTAATCTTCACAATTCTCTTGCTTTGAGATTATAATATTAGTAAATCCTATTGTTTGTCATTATCTCCTGGGCGTGGTTTGGTGATGGAATCCCTGCTAATTATCATAGTTCTCCTTTATTGAGAATTAGGTCAATGGAAGTTCAAATTTGGTTTTATTGATATATTTTTCAATTCGATAGGATAAGACTCTAATTTTAATTGTGTTACTTGAATCAAGCAAGAGGGCTCCCTGATCAGTACAAGTGGATCCTTGACAACCTAGTTTTCACTTTTAAATTCTTAGTTTTAATTACTTAATTCACAATTACTCTCCCAATCACTTCAGAATTAGTTTTACGTTTTCTTCTAGTTATACTTCTAGTTAATTTCAGAAACGCACAAGATCAGTCCCTGTGGATTCGACCTCGGTCTTACCAAGATTATTACTACATCGCGACCATACACTTGGGGTTGTGAGCAACAGACAAATTAGGTATTTATCTCTTGTTGGTTTATTTCTCTAATTTATTTTAATACTCTATTGATTACAACAAGCTTCATTCAAACATTATTAAAAATCGGCATTGTTTTAGCCTTATTTTTATTTATTTGTCAATTTTTATCTATGTTGAGAAATGCATTGGTTGCAATTGTTGGTGAAAGAACAAGTCCTTAGACAGAAGGCAAAAATAATCCATTAAGAATGACTCACCCCTACCCTTTTCGTAAATCGCTTGATCGCTAATGACATTCGGTGGTTGGCTTGATAGCTGGATTTCTCAATCTGGTCTTACCTAGTTGTTTCAGCATGAGGTCACCAACATTCAATCAAACATTTGAGTTGAGTACGACTTTGGCATGCCCACACTCCATAAACTCACCGAAATCTAAATATAGGGCCTCGATCACACATGTGCCTTGTGTTTGATTGAATTGTACAAACATATATTTTGGCACACCTCGTGAGACCTAGTAAGTTGCCATTACTATTTCTCAATAGAACAAGATGCCTCTTGAAATAAAAGGTTAGTTTTGTTGTTGCACTGCTGAAGAGCTACAAGAATTGTGCTAATAATATGAGCCTGTTGTCGACGTTGATGCATGGTCATTTTCCCAGCTAACCCCCAACAACCTCTTCGAGTTCTTCCTCCGAATGGATGAATACATGCAACATATTGCCGGAGGATCTAAGGCACAATTAGAGATATTCGAGATAATGGCTAAGAGTTTCCTTATGAGACTCGAAACCAGTGATATCTGCTTTACCCCCGCTCAGCCTGTTGAACAAGAGGCATAATGGCCGACTGAGCTCCCAACTAGAGCTAGCCAAATCGAACCCCAAGGTTGACCTTCACTACTTCTATTAGTGACTAGGGCTAAAAGTTGGGCGGGTTCAACCCGACCGACCCGTGACTGACCCGACATTGGGTTGGGCTTGGGCAGGATGCATCGAGTCTGATCTCGGGCTTGTGCCATACAAACACCAACCCAATAAACTTGGGTGGGGCTCGAGTTGAGGTCTTGGGATGCCCGACAATATATAAGTTACTAATAAATTATAATTGAGTGCGGATCGTCTGTGTTGAAGGAAAAGGAAATTACAGTGTTCTTGGGTCTCATTGGTCCAAATCATTTCCGATGACTCAAGCTAATAAGATATGTCAAATTTCTCTCTCCCAAATAGATTGTGTGCTACACAACATGACTTTTAAAGAAATAGTTGTCCTATATTTTAGCTTGTTTGTTTAGAAAAAAATGAAATTCTTTACTATAAATAACTACATATATAATTAATAAAATCATAGATACAAAAAATAAGACGTGTATTGAAATACAATAAACTAATGTAATAATGAAAATATTAGCATGTATCCACCCGATCAACCTGACCGAGCTTGCTTGGGTTGAGAATTCCCAACCCAAGGTTGGGTTGGGTTAAGGTTGAGGTATAGGAACCTTGGGTTGGGCTAGGGTTGAGCACCAACCCGACCCAACCCGCCCGACTTTCAGCCCTATTGGTTATGAGGAATGAGCGAGATGGTCGGTTATACAACCATCTGGAATATCCCAACTGATAGAATTATTATGCACCCAAGGGAATATCCTGTCGATGCAAATAACTTTAGGGGGGGGGGGGGGACCCACCTAACCGTTACCGCATGGTCTAGTGCCCGGACAACTTGGGGGGCAATCTCCAACTAGTCCTACCATACATAGTGGTTTCCAGAGGATTGAGTACCAGACGCAACCTCCAGCAGGTTTGTCCATCTACCGAGCCTACTACAGGACCGAGGTGCTTGAGGGGTAACCTCCGGCTATGCCTCCCCTAGTAGTTGTACAAGGGTCATACCCTAACCAGCCATAAAGGTATCTCGGCTAAGAAGAGCTCTTGGGCCCGCAACGCCCACTCGATCGAGGCGACATTATAGGACTCATACAAGAGTATAAGGTCCAAGCAAACAACTGACAAAGTGCTCAATTGATTTATAGAAAAATCCTATCCTGAGTGAGTTGACGAGCATTACGAGCTCTCTAGAGGTTTCAGATTTCCCGAGTTCACTCTTTTCTTAAGAGACGGTGAAACTTCAACAATCGAACATGTCATCCATTTCACTATGTAATATGGAGAAGTGTCTAAGAACAACTTTATGAGTTCATGTTGTTCAAGAATTCCTTCATGGCGACTGTGTTCACATGGTACATCAACCTCTCGGCCAAATTGGTCTAAACTTGAAACGAGATGGAAGAAAAATTTCCCATGCAGTTTTATCTATGACTGACACGTCTAGGTTGAGGCAACCGTCGTAGGAGTCGGTCGAGTAATTTATCACCTTGTTTAAAGGCGTGAGAAACTGTTGCCCTGTGATTCTCCTAGAGGTCGAGTTTGTCGAGTTGGTTTTGGAAGGCGTGTGCTTTGAGCTTCGTAAGAAGTTCAAAAGAGTGTACTTTGAAGACCTATTTGAGTTATCAACTAGCATTACCGGATACGAACTGATCCTTTGAGGGGAGCAACAATGGATGAATGCATCTAAAGGTACATTTTATCGTGATCTAAATTATGAGTTGACCGTTTCGAAAATTGTTCCTGCGGTTCGGGCAAAGACCATGACATCTGCTATGAGGTAGCCATGGCCGAGATAATTGACATGTGGCTGTGCGAGTGCTCAACCCGAAAGAAGGTTGGGTAAAAAGCCATGCACATGGTAAACCTGAGGAAGAGTGCCCCCAAGGCTCCCAGGAAGTATGCATTCGATATTTTTAAGGTTGATAAAATATTTGACATCCTCTTGTAAAGCAAGTTTATCAGGCCCCATGACCACCAAAAGATTCCCTCAACCAAGGAGCTAAAAAAGGTTTCTATTGTAAATGACATGATACCGAGACACATTTTACTAAGAATTGTATTGTGCTCAAGAAGAAAGTGCAACAGAACATTGACAAAAGCATCCTCAAGTTCCTCGAGAAGGATGCTATGGGTGTTAACCGAGACCATTTCTCGGTGATCACCCCAATCAACAGTTTCTCAGCTAATATCAAAACAATCACTCAACCAGTTGAGGCGATGAAATCAACCACTCCATGTACCCCATAAAAGGAGCCACTTTAGACCGATCCTCAAGGAACTTAGTTGAGCATGAAGTCACAATCAGTCGAAATTTATATCAGCTTCATTTCTGGGACCGTATCCTAAAATAAGCTATAAAAATAGAGGGATTACATGGATATATAATCAACACATCGTGGTAGGCCATACAATCAGGTTTCACTCACATCGCGATGAGCCATATAATCAGGTTTCACCCACATCGCTGGTTCTGAGTTGGCATCCAAATGATCAGATCTCCTTGGTGATGGGAGTCGTTGGATTTTGATTTTATTTTAATTTTTGTCAAGAATAAGAGCAATTATTTTACTTTCAAAAGACTAGCTGACCCAAAAATACATAGCCAAAAGCTAAAGAGAGCTCACACCCCAGCCATGGGTGGAAGAAAAAGTAAAAGAAAAAAGAAAAAACAAACCAAATCTACTAGTAGCAGGTTTGATTGTGCAACCATGCTTGAAAGTTGTCAAGTACATACTTAGCCCGACCATTTATGATCACAACATGTGGCCAAATTATCTTGCCACATCAGGTCCTAAGGGCATGAAGGGATGACCAGATTGGGTTGGCCTCAAGGCAAGAGACTTGTAGATGGACCAGTTTGAGCACTACCCCGCGTGTCTCGAGCTGGCTCAGGGCCACCTTAATGCAGGGGTTCTATCTTTTATGGGGAAAATAAAATCAAATTGACCAGACGCATGAGACACGTGGCAGAGAACCGTCAGAGTAGACCCCCTGAACTACCGATGTGTCTACTACCAGGGAAGATGAGTAGAGTAAGAACCCGACGGTCGAGCCAAACCAATCAATCAAGCTCTATACTAAGATTCATCGATCGACCTTGCCCTCAAATACCGACCTCGAACTCCAACACCGACCTCAACCCCAGATATTGACTTCGGCCTTGACCTTGAAACAAAAGATTTGGAGAGAATCTTGCAACATATAAAAGTAGGATCGGTCCGACGAGGCCATAGCCGAAAATCATGCTGATCGAGGAAAAATTGGAGATATTATCGAGAGTATATTTCGACTCCAATATGGACCCCTCCAACGAATCCACTCAGATACGCAAAAGTCATATAAATACACCATCCTGCTCTAGAGGAGAGGTACACACAAAAATCCCGACTCCAGCCACACCTACTTTAGGTTCATCCACCTGATTTAGGCATCGGAGGGTTCCTGGCCAAAACAGGCGCCCCCATTGTTTGTTGTCCTTCCATTAAGTGCAAGTGTTCATATGATCCACGGGTGGAGCTGCAAGTTCAACCAAATTTAAGCGATAGCAGTTTAGCACCATATGTGGGATCGATAGCAAAGCCATTAAAAGTTCCCTCCAACACCGGCGAGGCTAACTGTAAACAAAGCAAAAACAATGAAGGCTTTGAGAAAAATGATTCTCCTTTGCTTTTCTGTATTTGAGACAACCCTGAAGGGTTGAATTTATAGAGTTCTACAATGATTATACAAGGTAAAATGATAAATACAAAATCTTTTATTTATACATTGTCTATCTATAGAATCGGCTATACAAGGCAAGGCATGTGGCCTGTCTAACATCCCCCCTCAAACTAATGCGGGTCATTGACAAGTAATAATTTGCTAACTAAAAATGAGTGTCGTGCAGAAGTGAGGGACTTCGTGAGAATATCAGTAATCTGATCATGGGAAGTGACATATGGTAGCAAAATGAGCCGAGATTGAAACTTTTCGCGGATAAAGTGACAGTCAACTTCAATATGCTTTGTCTGTTTATAGAAAATCAAATTAGAGGTAATCTGAATGGCACTCGGATTATCTACATGAAGTAGAGTAGGATCTTGTAGATGAACACCCAAGTCAGAAAGAAGTCCACGTAACCAGATAATCTCACTACAAGCCGCTGACATTGATCTATACTCGGCCTCCATGCTTGATTTGGAAATAGTGGTCAGCTTCTTACATTTCTAAGAGATGAGAGAAGTCTTAAGAAAAACACAGTAGCCAGTGGTAGATCTGCGGGTGAGAGTATAACCGGCTCAGTCAGCATCTGAATAAGCACAAAGATCCAGAGAGGCCGTGGAGGAGAAGAACAGAGATCGATCTAGAGTTCCACGTATGTACCATAAGATGTGCAATACTACAGTCATATAAAGAGTTCAAGGAGCAGAAACAAATTGGATGACAACTTGGACCACGTATGCAATATCAGAACGAGTCATTGTTAAGTAAACCAGACTCCCAACTAAACGACGGTATAATGTGGGATCTACAAGGAGTTCACCATCGTCACAGCCATATTGAACGTTAAGTTCCAAGGGAGTTTGAACTGTCTTCTGATCCGTTAAGGAGGCCAAGGCGAGAAGATCCTTCATATATTTATGTTGGCTGACCAGGATTCCATGTATAGAACGCGAAAATTCAAGTCCAAGAAAGTATGTTAGATGGCCCAGGTGCTTCATCTTGAAGGATGACTTCAGAACATCCTTTAATGTCGAGATGTCAATATCATCGCTACCAGTCAGAAGTAGGTCATCAACATAAACGAGATTTCATGCTTAGATGTGCGTAAGAATAAGGATGGATTACGACCACTTTGAGTAAAGTCAACTCCAACAACATCATGAAAACGTTAGAACCATGCACGAGGGGCCTGTTTGAGACCGTATAGAGCTTTCTTCAGGTGACAAACTTTATCGGCAGGGATTAAAGAACCAGGAGGAGGTTTCATATATACTGTTTCTTGGAGGTCTCCATGAAGAAAAGCATTTTTCACATCCGTCTGAGTGAGTGGCTAAGAGCGAACTGATGATACTGCCAGAAGAGTGCGAACAATTTTCATCTTAGCCACAGGAGCGAATGTCTCATCATAATCAATTCCGTGTTCCTATTTGTATCCCTGAGTGACAAGCTGAGCTTTGTATCGATCCATTGATCCGTCAGACTTGAGCTTCACAGAATAAATCCATTTACTGCCAATCAATTAGTGGTCAGGAGGTTGAGTAACAATGTCCCACGTATGGTTATCATCCAATGCTGCAAGTTCTTCTGTCATAGCCTTCTTCCAACAATCATGACTGGCTGCCTGATGGTATGAAGTAAGAATGGATACATAATCCAAGGTTGTATGCATAGCAGACATAGAGTATATCAAGCGATCAGGCTGTCGATGTTCATGAGTGGAACGACGTACTAAGATAGGAGCGGGATCGGTTACAGGTACAGTAGGGAGAGTAGTAGGTGATGGATCTGTACGTGGTCGTCGGGAATAAACCTGCAATGGACAAGGAGGTGTACTCGATGCAACCGGAATGTCAGGAAAAATAGTAAGACCATGAGAGACTGGTGTGGGCGAAAGAAGAATAGATGAATGGAAGGTAATATGCTCAAGAAAAACAACATGTCATGATACCCGTACACGACGAGAGACCGAGTCATAATAGCGAAGACCCTTCTGAGTTTCTCTAAATCCTAAGTACATACATTTTACTGATTTTGGGGAAAGTTTGTTATGTTCACATGATGCCAGATGAACATAACATACACAACCAAAAGCACGAAATGTGGAATATGTAAGAAGAGAACCAATGAGAACAAATTAGGGAGATTTACTATCTAGGACTGTGGTTGGCAACCAATCAATCAAGTAGACTGAATGCATTATAGCTTCCACCCAGAAGGAACGGGGAACACTCATAGTGGTCATTAAGGTATTGACAGCTTCAATAATATGGAGATTTTTCATTCAGCCACCCCATTCTGTTGTGAAGTATCCGAACAGGTGGTCTGATGAGTAATCCCATGACCTTGAAGATATGTATGAAAAATTGTGGAGAGATACTCTCCCCCTGAGTCAGAGTGGAGAGTTTGAATTTTTACTCGAAATTGAGTGTCCACCATAAAATGAAATATTTTGAATTTTTCAAACACATATGACTTAGAGTGCAAAAAATAAATCTAGGTGTAATGGGTGAAATCATCAATGAATATAACATAATATTGTAGTCCAGAGAGAGACATTATTAGGGAAGGATCCCAGACATCCGTATGCACTAGTTCAAACATAGATGATGATTTTATAGTACTTAGAGGAAAGGGAATACAATTACTTTTTGAAAGGCAACAAGAAGAACAAGAATAATCTAAATCACTTTTATTAAGATAAATATTCCCTAACATGCCAGAAGAAAAGAGCTGAATCAAACGATCAAAATGTGGATGACCCAGGCAAAAGTGTCAGAGTTTCCACATTTTATTTGCTAAACAAATATCCGAGGAAGAAGGAGAGAAGAAACAACGACCTAGAGTAACGAATGGGTGAAAGTCTAACACGTACATCCATGCCACCTACCCTTCCCAAGTACCTTCCCCGTTGCCAAATCCTACACAAAACAACAATTGGGAAGAAAGATGACCAAACAGTTATTGGATGTAAGTTGACCACTAGAAATTAAATTTGAAGAGATTTTAGGGACATGAAACACATCACGAAGGGTAAACTGGCGACGGTCAGAAGGAGAGAAAGTTAAGGAACCAATGGACTGTATGGGTAGTTTAGTGCCATCTGCAGTAGAAATAGCCTGATTGCCAATGTGAGAATGAGTATTGCGGAGATGTGATACATCCACAGTCATATGATTTGAAGCACCAGAATCGAAGTACCATGGAGAAGATGAGGTAATACCTGACATATCGGCCGCAGAAAGGGCCTGCACGATCTGTTGGAGCATCGCAGAAGTCAAAGGTGAGGAAAGACCTTCAACAGAACCAGTGGATGCAGTATCACTAACAGAAGGCTCGGAAGAAGTAGTCGCAGAAGTAGCAGAAAGAGCACAACCATAGCCACGACCTTGACCACCACGTCCACGGCCGAATGAGGATGAGTAGGCACGTGAACAACAGTCCTGAATACCATGACCAGTCCTTCGACAATATGCACACCAATCTTTGCACTGAGCAACGACATGTCTTACTTTGTTACAGCCGCGACAAGTTAAAGTAGTGGAACCACAGTTTGGTGCTGAGGTGGATACAATAAGTGCCAGGTCAGATGGTCCCTGAGATGTCCCCTGAGAGAGGACCTGCAATCGTTGTTCCTCGGCTAATAAATCATTAATAACTGAATTCATTGAAGGAGTTGGGCTACGGTTTAGAAGAGCAGCCCTGCAATGCTCAAATTCCTGACGCAGTTTCATAAGAAACTGTCTAACTTGCGCACTCTCGCGCATTGTGTGGAATATTTTAAAGTCATTTGGGAATTTCGGATCCATCATAGCTATCTCTATCCAAATTGTAACCATTGTAGAGTAGAAAGTTTGAATACTTTTGTCACCCTGAGTAAGGTGAACCAGATCTTGTTCCAGATGATCTAATCGAGCCACATTACTCTGTTGATATATTGTCTAGAGATAATCCCACATAGCCTTAGCAGTGCGATGTGGCGTGAGGCCAACAGCTATTGATCGATCAACCAAATCAAGAATCCAGGTAATAATCCGTCCATTTTTCATTTCCCAATCAGCCATTTTGTCAGGCATCGGTGGAAGCGGGCATAGTAACAAATCCATCAATTAGTCCCTACAAACCTCGACCCTTGAGAAAACTTTGAAAGTGGATGGCCCATAGATTGTAGTTGGTGCCATCGAAATCACATCGTGGGGCATCTGTAAGGGAGTCTTTATCCATAGTTAGGGAATGATATAAACCACGCCAAAGAAGAAGGTACCTTGCAGCAGGAGGTAGCAGGGGCGTGCGCAGCAGATAGTAGGGTCGGACAGACAACAGGAGTATACACAGACAGAAGGGGCGTGCACGTGCAAAGCATACAACAGGGCCAGATGCAGCAGATAGCAGGGTCTAACAGGGTTGTTGACATAGCAGACAGTAGCAGGGCATGCGCAGCAAGGATGTGCGCAGCCTGGGGATGATCGGACGAGCCTGGGGTGCAATTAGACGGGCTTGGGGATGGTCGGACGGAGCTGTTGACGCAGTAGGAGCATATGTAGGGACGTGTAGCAGGTGCGTGTACAGGGTCGTGTGTAGGAGACGTGTAGCAGGGGCGTGCAGACAGGCCTGGGATGATCAAACAAGCTTCATGAGGGTCAGATCTGATAGAGGAGGAGCCGAATCTGACAGGCGATGGTGCCGGTGATGAAAAAGATGCCGGATTAAGATCAGTATTGCTTTAATACCATGTAAACAAAGCAAAAACAATGAAGGATTTTAGGAAAATGATTCTCATTTTCTTTTCTGTATTTGAGACAACCCTGAAGGGTTGAATTTATAAAGTTTTACAATACATGGTAAAATGATAAATACAAAATATTCTATTTATACATTGTCTATCTATAGAATCGGCTATACAAGGTAAGGCATGTGGCCTGTCTAACACTAACCACCCTTCTACTTCTCTAATCTCGATGGTTAAGGAAAAAAGAAGATCATTGGCCACCATCGTTGAGCCAATATTAGAGGAATATCCTGAAAACCCTCAGGCTCCATGGTCAGGCCCCCCAGCTTGATCCCCTTCACAGGCAATCACACGAAGATCCCGGAATAGGGGAAGTAGTCTCGTCTCTTTAGAAAACCAAGTCGAAGCTCTAACTGGCAACATCAAACGCATTATGAGAATATCATAGAGGCAACACCCTCTCCCCAATGACCAAAACATATAATTGGGGGTAGTGACCAAGCAATCCCGCCCCCCACTTGCACATCCCAAATCATATGTAGTAAAAGATCGACCAGTGTAAGTAAGTGCATTCCTACACATACTTTAGGAACCACCGAGCTTGGTGAGTTAGATCTATGACATACACTGGAGAAGAGAAGGCGAGCTCGAGGAAAGGCCCTATGTCACGCCCTAAACTCAGAAAACGGGCTCACAAAATTCCTGATTGCCGAATCTGGCGCCGACAGCCTCCGTAGTGCCCCATTCTCAAATCCTAGCACTCACGTGCCCGATTCCGATCCTGGGATCCTACAAGAAGGATTTTCAGTATGATTTTTTTTATAATGGAGCATAACCACAAGTATAACCAAGTCATAAAGGCAACATCATCATCACATATCCACTAATATAATCATTTGAATACAATGCTGAAAGGGAAGTACACATACATATCGAAATCAAAACTCCAGAGGACAGCTGCACACTCCAAGCTCAACACTGCTGCAACCTAACGCCACCTGCACGCATCTATCGTGCATAAGCTTACAAAAGCTTAGAGGGTGGTGAAAGTGTGTGCACAAGATAAGTGCCAAGTAAACCATAAAGCCCATAAATCATACATCATCGGCATAAGCAGAAATACTGACAAGATCATGAATCATATGATATTAGAGTAAGCGGAAATATACTGGTAAGTCCATGAGTGATATCAGCCGTACCAAAGCTGTGTGATGCAAGGTATGAATGCTATCGGCCATACTAAGGCCATGTGATACGGAACATAAAAAGGCAATAACAGATGCTGAGGATGCAATGCAATATGCAAATCCTGACGAGCCATAAATACCATCAGCCTCATCAAGGTTATACGTGCAAAAATATAGTAACCCAAAATGCTAAGTACTGCAGATGCAATGTAATATGCGGTGCGAATGAAATGACCATGCTGGAATGTGAAGTCAGGATGATAGTACGAAGTATCATAGGCTATGGGGTTCATCACAAGGGACTTCTATCCAAACCATTCTCATACCTAAATTTGGATAGTCAGACACAATGTGGTAAACTCCTGATCTCAGGTTAGTCGCGCGCCCAACCAAAATCCTGGCCATGCAATGGTACACGTAACAAATAGTTACGCACCACCAGTCCGAGTGGATAGTGAATGAATGAATGAATAGATATACAATTCCTGCTCAATAAGTCCACATATCAGTATGGTTGCTCTCTAAGGAAATCACCAGGGTCTATTACACTCCACTCTGACTGCCTCCTCCCTAGCTGCACAGCCCAGTGAGTGAAAGAGACCTCACTATCTGCCTGCCAATATCGGGCCCGGCTCGTCCATAGCGGACCCATTTACGAGCTGGTCATACTCAGCCTAGCTTATAACCCCCTCACTCGGGCGGATAAGGCCACACCCCCTTCCAGCCGACCACGACACAGTGGTAGACACGACCTCATGGTATAGCACTAGCGCTCATATTCCACTCGGTCTATAAGTTGGAGCATCTCCTGACCTCGGAGGATTCTAGGATTTTCACCCAAGGACATCCTAAGTGCCCACAGTGCTAGAACTAAATATTTCTGGTGTCCCATCTAACCATCCATGATGTGCTTGTGGAGGTCACGGCCCTGATGTCGCTAGGGCGTATAATGATCAAGTCACATGTATGCGAGATGCATGAGTCACACTGTCCAGTCATGCAGCAATCCTACGCGTACTACGCGATAATGTGGGCACTCTGTTTCATAAGGAGTCCCATAAATAGTCTGCCCAATGGCGTATGCTATGATCAAACATTCCTCATATCAGGCATACATATGATGCGTATGAGCATGAATTATGGAGGTGTACTAAGCATGTTATAAAGTAATGAACTATCCTTACACCGAAGATGGGCCTAGACGGCCTACACGTAACCAGTATGGGCCTATCAATGGGCCCTAAGGAGAGTTATAATGCGGACATTTAACCAACATTATTCTTACAATGTGGACGTCAAACCAACATTGCTCTCAAGGCATGACCCGCCATAAATGTCATTGCATAACCCATGGTGGAATCACACAATGCAATAGACCTAGTATACATCCCATTGGGCCTCAACCCATGGGCTTCAAATACATCAAATGGGCCTCAACCCACGGGCCCTAATACTTCACAATGGGCCTTAACCCATGGGCCCTAATACCTCACAATGGGCCTCAACCCATGGGCTTTAATTACATCAAATGGGCTACATCATATGGGCCTCATATACATCAAGTGGGCCTCAACAACGGACCATAAACATATCAAAGGTGGGCCTCACAGATGGGCCATAAACATATCAAAGGTGGGCCCCAATGGATGGGTCATAACTACATCAAGATGGGCCTTTAAATACGTCAAAATGGGCCTAATCACATGGGCCATATGCATATCATATGGGCCCCAATGGACGGCCACAAATAAATCAAGATGGGCCTCATACACATACCAAGGTGGGCCTTAATGGACAGCCATAAATAAATCAAAATGGGCCCCATACATATACCAAGGTGGGGTCCACTTGAACTATAGATCTGTCTTATTTTTAGCCTCAAGCCCTAAGACAAGCTTTCAAAATGGTTGGATAGATTGGATGCAACACATGCATCATGGTGGGGGTCCACATGAAGGCCCACCATCATGTATATTATATATAATATTATATATATATATATAATACAATATTATATATAATATTATACAATATTATATCTAATATAATATATATAAATATATACACACACACTGTCCCACACATGGGGGTGGGTCCCACCGTCCAGTGTGGACGGTGTGGATAGAATGCATAGATCAGGGTGGGTTCCACCGTCCACGGTCAGTGGACGGTGTGAATGAAACACATACATCACTGTGGGTCCCACGTGGGACCCACCATAATGTTTAGCTGCAATCCAATCTGTCCATGAGGTCACGCAGACCTGGATACTGAGGAAAAACAAATTTCATCTTGATCCAAAACTTCTGTGGCCCATAAAAGGGTTTCAAGGGCAGACGTACATTCACCACTGTTTCCTATGATGTGGGCCACCTGAGTCTTGGATGTGGCTGAACTTTGGAGGGGGCCCACTGCTGGAAGTGGCCCACCATATGAACGGGTTGGATGACAAATATACATCATGGTGGGGCCCACTGCTGAAGCCGTGGGTCCCTGCCTAATGACCACCCGCCCGCCTGGCGCAGGCGCTGCCAGCGCCTCTGACAACAGCAGCAGCAATGCTGCTGCATGTTTTATTTTATTTTTTATTTTTTTTGTTTCATGTGGTTTTTCACAGGTGGCGCCCTCATCAGGGAAATCCGACCCCGCCATTGATCCTCATAGCTCAAGACAAGCAGGACGAGCCCAATATTCAATATATTTTGGGATACAGAAGAGTCAGGTGAATTTTTAACGGTGAAAACCATTGTTTGCTATGTTATGGCCCACCAGAAATTCGAATTAGCTTCATTTTTCGGCTCAACGCCTAAAATGGCCTGAGGGAAAGGATAGACGGCGTGGATGGAATACATACATCAAAGTGGGGCCTATATGAGTGGGCCACCCCATAAGCTTGGAAACAAGCTAACATTTGTGTTTTCTTTCCACATCCAGCGTCCCTGGACGCTGGACGGTCTTTGCATAACACCTGCATAAGGTGGGCCTTGCTCCGATGGGCCACCAAATGGATGAATGGAATAGATAAAACATACATTAAGGTGGGATCCATCCAAGTGGGCCACACCACTACATCATCACATAACAAGAATAAAAGAAAGAGAGGGAAAGAGAGAGAAGGAGAGAGAGACACGTGGATGGAGGGACCCCGGCACTATGGGACCTCCCTTGCATAATTTAAAACAAACATCATGTGGGCCCACCAAATCAAAGATTAACGGTGGAGATCCCTTCTCCACCAAGATGTAAGGTCTGGATGACCCCTTTTTAAGCTAGAAAAAAATATCATGATGGGGTCCATGGAGAATGGCCCCATCATGGAATGATCATGAAGATCAAGGTGGGCCACCGGCCACATCTTAGGGTCCAAAGAGAGATCCATACCATCGATCGGTAGGCCTCACTTGGCCCATCATCAAAACAATGAAATCTAGCCTATGGAAGCACCCACCGTTCGATCTCCTTGGTCCGATGGAACGCCGACCTCCTTGTGCTTCACTTTGATGGAGAGGATGAGAAATGAAGGGCTAAGATGATGGATTTTTGGGATGGAAAGTGGGCCACACAACTCACTTTTCTCTCATGGAAGAGCTTGGACGTGAGCTCATTTGGTTGCTTGGAATTTGTGAAGAGAAAGAGAGAGAGAGAGAGAGAGAGAGAGAGGTTGAAAGAGAAGTGATGGGAGATGGGTGATGGATGTGAGTGATGGGTGAGGTGATGGATTGGTTGACTTTTGGGCTTGCTTAACTTGTGGTGAAAGAAAGCATAGGTTGCTTTGTACTTGACATGAGGTGATTGATGGGATTGATTGATGGGACATGTCGTAGAGATTTTCTTGAGATTGCAAACGCGTAGCGTTTTCCTCAAACTGAACGCCGGCCCACATCTCCCTGCCAGGGTATTGGATTGGTGCACGAGTTGCGGCGTTGGAACAGCAGCGACGGTGCGGTCGCAATGGTACAAGTCTCGAGTCAAGCCGACTTTGATATACGGGACACGACTCAGGATCACGCGCAACTACTGTCTACGCACCACAGGTCACTGGAATTCAACCGGAAGGACTGCGGAAGTCTATGAAATAGTATGGGCTAAGATACGGGTCTTACACCCTAGAAGTCATAGCAAAGAACGAGGTCCCGTGGGAGACATAACTAAAAAAAATTCGAGATAAGGTCGGAGACATCCAACAGGCTTTTCAGGCCAAGGCCCCTGCCATTGTAACTGCCCTACTCGAAGAAATCGAGCCCCCATTCATGAATGACATCATGAAATTTCAGCTACCATCTTGGTTCTGAATGCCTTAGATAACTCCCTGCTCAGGTTCAGGGGATCCAACTAAGCATCTAGAGTGCTTTAAAGCATAGATGGAGCTCCACGGTCTTCCGGACCTGTAATGTATCGGTTGTTATCCCTAACACTGTCAGGAGCTGCACGAAAATGGTATAGACACTTGAAGCCCAAGTCCATTAGCTCATTCACCCAGCTAAACAAGGCCTTTATCACTCGGTTCATCAGTGTAAAGGATGTGAAAAAAACCCACAACTCACCACATTATGATAACACAGAGAGGACGAGCTTTTAAGGGAGTACATTGTGCGCTTTAACACTAAAGCAATCCAAGTAGACGGCTACTCTAACCAGATAACTCTTACCGCCATGATGGTTGGCCTCAGACAAGGGAAATTCCTTTTCTCCATCGGGAAGAATCCCCCAACCACACAAGCAGACCTGCTCAACCGAGCTCAAAAGTATTTAAATGCTAAAGAATTATTCTGCATGCGAAAGGCCGCTTGTCCCTGGAGTAGCTCGACAAGATATAGGGAGCAAAAGGAAGAAGGGGAGCCGCCTGTTGCCAACCCCAAGAGAAAAAAGGGAAACGACTAAAGAAATGGCCAGGGACCCAACCGATGTTCGGAAAGCCGCTTCCACATATACACTCCCTTGAACACCACACCAAAGCAGGTACTTATGGAAGTGTGGGACAAAAAGATCTTGAGATGGCCAAGCAAGATGAAGGCCGACTCTAACAAGAGAGATAAGAGGAAGTACTGCCATTTTCATCGAGATCATGGGGCATAACACAACTGAGTGCTTTGACCTAAAAGAAGAGATTGAATCTGTTATTCACAAGGGACATCTATGTGAGTTCGTTGACAAAGAAAGGGAAGATCGGCCAACCAGGTAATCAAAGCAATGCGACAAGCAGAACAACAATAAAGCAACATGTGAGATATGCAACATCTTTGGCGGACCAACCATGGGAAGAGACTAAAATCGGGCATGCCGAGCCCATGCTCGAAGCACAACCAACAACGAAAAAGAGCATCATATTTACCTTACTAGCAAATCCATGAAGGAACAAAGGTTGAACTCATGCAGCCTGACCTTCAAATAAGAGGATGCTCAAGGACTCCACCACCTGCACGCTGCCGCCTTGGTAGTTACCATAACCTTGGCCAATAAAAAGGTACATTGGATACTAGTCGACATCGGCAACTCGACCCACATTTTTTTTGCCACCGCATTTGACAAAATAGGGGTCAGAAGATCCAAAATGCAACCGGTCCAGATACCCTTACCCGGCTTCGCGGGTGAGAAGATGACCTTTGAAGGGAGCATTCTACTACCAATAACTAATGACGAGGGTGCTAACCAGACCACCACTATGATCGATTTCCACATCGTAGATTGTCCCTCAGTTTACAATGTGATTATGGCATGCCATCATTGAACACTGTGAGGGTTATGGTATCCACTTATCACGTCACCATGAAATTTTCGACTAAGCATGGGGCTGGCCAAGTCAGGGGCGAGCAACATGAGGCCCGGCAATGCTACTCAACGGTGCTCCACGCAAAAGAGTAGCGACAACAGACAATGCACATTACATCCTTAGACCTGCGAGGGGAAACCGTTGAAGAGACTCGCCGATGGAAGACCTCGTCTTAATTCAACTCACCGAGTCCAACTGTCCCGCACTGTCCAAGTCGGATCACTACTCGAGCTAGGACATTGGCAGAAATAACTGACCCGCTGAGACAAGATGTCGATGTCTTTGCTAGGTCCCACTAGGATATGCCTAGCATAGATCCAGAGGTTATGGTCCAATGACTAAATGTGGACCCCGATCACAAACCAGTAAGGCAGAAAAGGCGAGTGTTCAACCCTGAAAGGTACACGACCATTGTCAACTCCTTGAGGATGGGTTTATTGAGGAGATTCATACCCCAACTGACTGGCTAATGTTGTGCTAGTAAAAAATGCTAGCGGAAAATGGCAGGTCTGTGTAAATTACACTGACCTAAATAAGGCATGTCCAAAAGATAGGTATCCCCTCCTGAGGATCGATCAGTTGGTAGACAATACTGTCAGGCATGCGTTCCTCATCTTCATGGATGCATACTTAGGATATAACCAAATCACCATGCACAAATATGACAAACAAAAATGGCTTTCGTCACTAATAAAGGATTGTATTGCCACTAGGTGATGCCCTTCGGACTAAAGAATGTCGAAACAACCTACCAGCGCCTGGTCAACAAAATGTTCACCAAGCAAATAAGCAACATGATGGAAGTCTACATCGATGACATGCTTGTCAAGGGTGTCGAGGCAAAAGACCGTGTAGCAGATCTGAAAGAAATGTTCGCGATCTTAAAGAAGTATTAGATGAAGCTAAACCCAAATAAGTGCGCCATTGGCGTTAGCTTGGGGAATTTCCTGGGTTTCCTGGTCAACCAGAGATGGATAAAGGCCAACCCCAACAAGATCCGTGCCCTCTTAGAGATGAGCTCCCCAAAAAATGCAAAAGAGATCCAATGCCTCACAGGCAGAGGCAGGATAACAGCTTTAAACAAGTTCATCTCTAGAGCTACGAACAGATGCCTATCGTTCTTCAAACAATTGAAGAGAAACATAAAGCCGACCTAGAAGAATGAGTGTGAGCAAGAATTCTAATAACTTAATAAGTGTTTGGGGTCCCCTACTACTCTCTAAGTCAGAGCCAGGAGAGCCATTGTTGTTGTACCTGGCAGTGTCAACCACAGTGGTCAGCTTGACTATAATGCATAAGGAGAAAAATAAGAAGCTACTAGTCTATTACGTGAGAAAAGCTATGGTCCAAGCTGAGACACGAAACCCAGACATATAAAAATTTGCCATAGTACTGATCATATCATCTCGACGCCTCCGACCATACTTCCAGGCTACACCATTGTGGTTTCAACCGATCAACCACTCCACCAAATTTTACAGAAAGCTAAGGCATGAGGATGGCTGACAAAGTGGGCAATTGAGCTCAGCGAGTTTAACACCGTATTCTAGCCAAGGACAACAATAAAGGGACAAGATGTTGCCAATTTCATCACCGGATTTACCTATGATGTTCCCCCGCAAGAGAAAGAGGATGAACGGGAGGTCAGCCTACAAGAATGGACCCTTTACGTAGATGGGTCATCAAACTCCCGAGGAAGTGGGGCACGCTTATCCTCGTAACACCTGATTGGACCAATGTAGAGTACACCCTAAGGTTTGGGTTCCCAGCCTATGACAATGAAACAAATACGAAGAACTCATTGTCGGGCTCTGTAACGCCTTGGAAAAATCCGTACAAAGACCGGAGTACCACATCAGGCAGAAATCACTAAGGACCGAATTATTTAGAAATTAGACGATAATTAATTAAACACTAAACTGACTTAATTAGTAGATTAGGTTGAACCGCTTTCTATACGATCTGCAAGACCCAAAAGTAGTAGAATCGTTAACGCTTCATTACTTAAAAACGTAGGATCAATCTCAAAACCCAGTTGCTCACAGGAGCACACCGAAATTCTGTATCGGACCTGGACCATACGTCGAAAGCCCGATAACTGCGGAACTATACGCTTATGCCACCTTACTGGACTTAACAACCATCTCAGAAATCAAGTCTAGATAGTATCCAGAAATGCACAACTTGAGCCCGTAGCGAAGTGTGTGAGAAACGCGAATATCTTTAGAAAATGAACTCAAACTTGAGGGAATTGGGCCGCTCATTTGTAGGCCAAACTTAAGGTTTCAGACCATCAGATTCTGACCCAATTACACCCTCGGATCAGGAAAAATTTTCAACACATGTTAATATACTTGTGGCCTTGATCAAGTAACGATGACCGTTGAACTGAAACAGGTCCTCCACGGTCGATTCACTGATCCGATCGGACCAAAACTTTAACCCGACATAGATCCATTGTCAGGGGACTTCCTCTAGACCGTATGCAGAAGATGGGCCTCCAGATGAGCTCCGTTGGCTCAAAACAGCCACCCTTTGGCCATATCCTAAGTATACCATGGCCCTAGGGTCATTTTCACCAATTCTGGGCCTATATAAAGACCTTAACCCACCCCTCTCTCATTCCATACGAAATTTCAAACCCTAGGAGAGAGAAGTGAGAAAAGAGAAGGAGAAAGTGAGGAAAAGTGAGAGAGAGTTGTGGTTTATCGCTGGGATTCGATCTCGCCACTCTGAGTGCTGAATCATCCTACCTGCATCGCTACACCAGCGATTCTGATTCTGTTGTTGGGTAAGAAATCCTAACCCTAACCTGTTTTAGGTATCTAGATATAGTAAATGGCGAAATAGCAAACCTATTTCATGCTATAGGTTGTCGTTGTGCCGTAGACGAAGACTTAGTGTTCAAACTGAGTTTGATACGAGTTTATCGGCGAAAGGTACGGACTATAAACGTTTAGGTTATGGTTTTCAAGGCTTTCAATGTCAGCAATGATTTATGTCTGACTTGATTGCTATCACATATGCTTAGATACGATGTTTTTCATATATTACACATATATGTAAACTATGTTGATTTTAAATGCATTCCATGTATTTGTTGAAATGTCTGAATGAGTATGGAATTATGATTTGTGCTTGCCATGATTTTTGATTGGGAATGCATGATTGTTGTACGTGTGGCAACTCCTATGTGGAAGGATTTACTATAATATGTGGTTTAACTAATATATTACAGGTATGTTGAGATGTGTAGTTTAAGTGTTTGATAAGATGCCTAAATGAGAAAATGTTTGTTAAAATGTATTTAATGAGGGCATTGAATAGGATTCTCAATTCCCCTATCTATAGTTACAGTTTCCTTTATGTAACATATCTTACAATTACGTGATTTATGGATGGAATGCCTATGTATGTTAACATGTACAATATGTGTTTCTTAAAATGCTCAAATGAGATTTATATTTGAATTGGTTGTCACATGATATCTTTGACTATCACATGTGAATGCTATTATTTTGGAATGTGATTGGTGCTACGATGTAGCCGAGGCAATCGGTAATGGTTTACGATCGGTGGTCGAACTGTTTTAGCCACGAAGCATACGTTCGATGAATCCAAGTCGTACGGTGATTATCGACAGTGGTTAGACCAAGCAGAGTACTTTTGCCCTCCATGTCGATTAAATTCAATATGCGCTCGTACCAGTCGAGCTTGTCAAGTAACCCGATTGGCCTAAGGTTTGTTCACCATATATGGATGCTACTGCTTGAATCTAAGGTACCAACTTACCAATGTAAAGCACGTTTAACCTTGGTACCTCGATCCGCTAAGACTCATGAGTCGGACATGGTGGTATGGGACACCGTGGTCGAGCTGTCGGCCTACGCTGAAGTGATGAGCCTCCCTGTAGTGTCTAGTGAGCAAACCAAACTCGTGAGCCGAATAGGTATGAGATACTGTATTCGAGCTGTCGGCCTACGATTTGGTGACGAGCCTCTCATAGTGACCTCGAGTATATACTAGGACTACACTAAGGTGACAAGCCTTTCCGTAGTTACTTCGAGTATAAACTAGGCCTGCGCTGATGGTGATGAGCCTCCCCATAGCGACCTAGAACTGCTATTGTATGAGATTAATTAGGATTGACGACCCTAGAGGGATCATTATTTGGGTCAATGATATAAAGGGAGATGCCTTAGCATCCCAACCTGTTGTATGAATAAGACTAATTAAGAACTTGGCTAATCGTGTACATGCACCGCATTTGCATGTGCCTTTGGTGTTGGAGTTGAGCACAGAGGAAGGGGTGCATGCCGCGATCATGAGATGATGTCGCAGAGGGAGTGCAGGCGAGGGCATATATCATTAATACATATCATCCTTGCATTAACCAGAGTACTTAGGAATGCTTGTTGTATTGCTTTATCATTACTGCTTGACTGAATTGATAACATGTTAACCTTTGCCTTATAGCTCCACTGAGTTGATCACTCACTCCCACTCTGGGACGGTGTTTTAAAACACCAACCAAACTCAGTTTTAGTTGTAGATGGTGACGATGCTTACGAAGCGGAGCCTGACTTTTATGATGATGGGGAGGAGTTCTCTTATATGCAACTCTCTGGCAGGTCTACGTAGACCTGAAGTTGCTTCACCGGGGCCATAGGGATTTGTACTAGATGACATTACACTTTACCATTTTGTATATTTTGGAACTTTACATGTAATTATTTAACCTGGTATCATGTTCATACTCTTAAGACTTACAACCACTTATACGTTTTATATACTTGTCACAGTCTTCCGCTTGCGTAAATTTAATTGTCTCTAGAGTATGCTATGTTGTTTTGGTATAATCTTACTCATGTTTAATGCACTAATATGGACAACATTTAATCATCATTATCTATGCCGCATAAGTGATATGTTGGAATTCAGGAGTTTAGCTCCTGCTCGACCCCTGATTTTCAGGGCGTTACAGGCTCAGACTAGCTTAGGCGATGAGAGCTCGAGCATTGAAAATCCACGATGACTCCCAGCTCATAGTCAACCAGGTCGCCATAGAAGACCAAGCCAGAGGAGGGAGAATGATCGCCTATCTGCAAAAAACACTTGACTTGCTCAAAGAATTCAATAAGCATGAGGCCACCCTAGCCCCTAAGTCAGAAAATTCCAAAACAAACGCCCTAGCCAAGTTGGTTGCAGTGATGACGACCTCACCATGGCCATACCAATTGAATTCTTGTCCAAGCCCAGTATTAGGTAGCCCGACCTGTAACGCCCTGAAAATCGGGGGGTCGAGCAGAAGCTCAGCTCCCGAGTCCCAACGCATCACTTATGCAACATAGATAATGATGATTAAATGTTGTCCGTGTTAGTACATTAAACATGAATGTGATTACACTAAATCAACATATCATACTCCAAAGACAATTAGATTACGCAAGTGGAAGACTGTGATAGATATATAAAGCATATAAGTGGTTGTAAGTCTCCAGAGTATGAACATGTTGTCAGGTTAAATAATTATATGTATAGTTCCAAAAATTCACAAAATGATACAATGTAATGTTTAACTAATTTGTATCCCTGTAATCCCGTCGATCAGTACATGGTCTACATAGACCCACCTGATAGCTGCATATAGGAGAACTCCTCGTTGTCGCAGAAGGCCGGCTCCAACTCGTAAGCTAGCCTCGCCATCGTCTAAAACTATAACAGAGTCTGGTTGGTGTTTTAAAATACCATCCCAAAGTGAGAGTGAGTGATCAACTCAGTGGAGCTATAAGGTAAAGGTTAACATGTTATCAATTCAATCAAGCAGTAATGATAAAGCAGTACAACAAGCATTCCTAAGTACTCTGGTTAATGCAAGAATGATATGTATTAATGATGCATGCCCTCGCCTGCACTCCCTCTGTGACATCATCTCACGGTCGCGCATGTTAAACTCCCACTGTGCTCAACACCCACACCAAAGGCACATGCAATGCGGTGCATGATCGTGTTAGCCAAGTTCTTAATTAGACCTATTCATACAGCAGATTCAGGAAGCTAAGGTACCTCCCTTTATATCATTTACCCAAACAATGATCCATCTAGGGTCGTCAATCCTAGTTATTATATACGATAGGCAAGTTCGCGAGTTTACACTATAGGTTGCTACGAGAGGCTCGTCACCTCAGTGTAGACTTAATTCACACTCGAGATCACTATGAGGGGCTCGTCATCAGATCGTAGGCCTATTTTATACTCGAGGTCACTACTGAAAAGGCTTGTCACCTTAGCGTAGGCCGACAGCTCGAATACAGTGTCCCATATTACCGTATTCAGATCACGAGCTTGGTTTGCTCACTGGACACTATGGGGAGGCTCGTCACCTCAGTGTAGGCCGACAGCTCGATCACGGTGTCTCATACCACCATGCCCAGCTCATCAGTCTTAGCAGATCATGGTACCAAGGTTAAACAGATTTTTCAATGGTAAGTGGTACCTCAGATTCAAACAGTAGCATCCATACATAGTGAACATACATTAGGCCAATCGGGTTACTTGACAAGCTCGACTGGTATGAGCGTACGTTATATTAATTGACATGGAGTGCACACACACTTCTTGTGGCCTAACCACTATTGATAATCACCGTACAACTCAGATTCATCAAACGTATCCGTCGTGGTGAAACTAGTTCGGCCATTGATCGTAAACCATTACCGATTGCCTGGACTACGTATTAGTCCCAATCGTACTCAAACATAATAGGCATTCATATGTGATAGTCCAAGCAGCATGTGACCACCAATTTAAACATAAATCTCATTTAAGCCTTTCAACGAACACATAGTGCACATGTTATTATACATAGGCATTTCATCCACAAATCACATAATAGTAAGAGAGGTTACATATACGAAACTGTAGCTATAGATAAGGTAATTGAGAATCCTATCTCAACACCCTCATTAAATACATTTCAATATGCGTTTTCTCATTTAGGCATTTTATCAAACACTTAGACTATATATATCAACATACATGTGATAAATTAGTTATAACGTATATTATAGCAAATCCTTTCACAAGGGAGTTCCCACACATACAACAATCAAGTATTCCCAAACAACAATCATGGCAAGCACAAATCATAATTTCATATTCATATAAACATTTCAACAAACACATAAAATGCATTAATTTCAACATAGTTCATATATATATATATGTGTGTGTGTGTGTGTGTGTGTGTGTGTGTGTAATACGTGGAAAACATCACATCTAAGCATATGTAATAGCAATCAAGTCAGTTGTTAATCATTAACTGACATTGAAGGCCTTGAAAACCATAACCTAAACATTTATAGTCTGCACCTTTCGTCGGTAAACTCATATCGAACTCAGTTCGAACACTACGCCTTTGTCTATGGCATAACGGCTACCTAAATCATGAAATATGTTAGCTATTTTACCGATCTACCTATTTGGATACCTAAAGCAGATTAAGGTTAGGATTCCTTACCAAAAAGTGGAGTCAAAATCGCCGGTATAGCGACATAGAAGAGGTGATTCAACACGTAGAGTGGCAGGAAAGAATCCCAGCAACTATCTCTCACTCCCTCTCTCTCTCTCTCTCTCTCTCTCTCTTCTCATCACTCTTTCTTTCTCTTTTCTCTCTTCTCTCTCTTAGGGTTAAGAAATTCATATGGAATGAGGGAGGGGTGGGTTAAAGCCCTTATATAAGCCATAACTGATGTCAATGGCCCCAGGGCCATGGTATACTTAAGTTATAGTCAAAAGTTGACTGTTTCGGGCCAACGGAGCTCATCTGGAGGTTCATTTCCTACATACGGTCCGGAGAAAGTTCCCTGACAATGGATCTACGCCAAGTTAAGATTTCGATTTGATCGGGTCTGTAGATCGACCATGGAGGACCCGTTTCAGTTCAACAGCCATCGTCACTCGATCAGGGCCACAAGTACACTGACATGTGTAGGGAATTTTTCCTGATCCAATGGTGCAGTTGGGTCAGAATCTGACAGTCTAAAACCTTAAATTTAACATATAAGCGAATGGCCCATTTCACTTAAGTTTAAGTCTATTTTCTGAAGATATTCGCGTTTCTCACACACTTCGCTCCAAGCTCAAGTTGTGCATTTCTGAATACTATTTGGACTTGATTTTTGAAATGGTTGTCAATTCCAGTAAGGCAGTCGTAACCATATAGTTTTGCAGTAATCGGACATTCGACGCGTAATCCAGGTCCGATACAGAGTTCCGAGATGCTCCCAAGAGCAACTAGGTTTTGAGATTTATCCTAAGTTTTAGGTAATGTAGAGTTAGCGATTCTACTGGTTTTGGGTCTTGCAGTTCATATAGAAAGCAGTTCAAGCTAATCTACTAATTAATTCAGTTTAGTACTTAATTAATTTTCTTCTAATTTCTATATGATTCGATCCTTAGCGATTCCTGCCTGAGGTGGTACTCGGGTCTTTGTACGGATTTTGTCGAGACATTACACTACCAAAAGGAGACCTTCTAGATGAACCAATCGTCGAGCTAGATGGACCTGATCATGCACTACATGTGACAGGATGAGCTGCCCGAGGATAAGCTAAAAGCTCACAAAATCAAAAACAGATTAGCTCGGTATGAGATCCTATGATATGTCTTATACAAAAGGGGCTCCACTCGAGCAGATGACCCTAATAAGTGGCCGCTGGCCTTTCGCATAGTGAGGGGTCGACATCATAGGATCTATCTCAATGGGTAAGGGACATACTAAATTTGCAATCATCACTGTTGACTACTTCACCAAGTGCGTTGAGGTCGAGTCTAAGATTATCAAGTAGAAGACTACTGACTTCATTTAGAAGAATATCACTTGCAAGTTCGGTATCCCCCACACCATTATTACTGTCACGCCCTGAAATTCAATGCCTGAATAGACCAGACCCGACTCTGAATCCCAAGTTGCGATTAAATTTTTAAAACATTCTCAACCACAAATTTAATAAAAAGTACATTATAATAAATCAAATATTCATTCAATACAATGTTTAGTCTCACGTCTGAGTTTTTCACTATACATTTTTTTCTAACATATAGAAAAGATCACTACGACTCGACGGACAGTTAGATTGTTGCTCTGCTTTGCCCCTCACTAATCTCTGAGACCTGAAATACTGTTAATGTGGGTATGAGCATAATAGCTTGTGGGATCATATCCAACCAATATCTAAAATTTCTAAAATTTCTATAATTATAAATAATGAAAATACTTTGTTCAAAGTTCAAAACATGAATTAAAGTACCGAATCTTAAAATAATGCAATACTAGAATTATAAAGATGCTCTGAATGCCAAATTTTTCATGAATTTCATAAATAACAAAATTAAATAACCATAATCTCTTATAATACACCCAAGTGGGAGGCAAAGTTGCATTAATGCCCACGCACTAGTACCTTATAGTGAGTGACTCATTTATACGTTAGCTGGTTAGACTAATGCTCCAATTATACCTCTGACTTATGTCCGCGCACACAATTGTACTCATACGTCGTGCACAAAGGAGACTAAAGGATCCAGTGTATTATAGGGTCTTTCACCTAAGGGATACGATCGCCCTACCTATTGGCTTTAGGGTCTTCCACCCAAAGGACACAATCACCTTACATGTGGCATTAAGGTCTTTCACCGAATGGACACAATCACCCTACTTGCTTATGCCTTTAAGGGACATCCCCAGTGCAGTGCACCCACATTCCAACATTCATTCTTAATTAAAAATAAATATATACATGATATGAGTGACCACCATCCATTCAAATTGAAATTTACTGCTGGTTAGTTACGAACTACATGGCATTACATCACATATTCTTTATTATTCTCAAATTATACAAAGAAGTCGTTATAAGGTTCGATAAGTACTAAATAAAAAAAATATTGTAATAAAATACTT
Organism: Magnolia sinica; assembly: GCF_029962835.1. Taxonomy (NCBI): domain Eukaryota; kingdom Viridiplantae; phylum Streptophyta; class Magnoliopsida; order Magnoliales; family Magnoliaceae; genus Magnolia; species Magnolia sinica. The sequence goes on along the minus strand of NC_080576.1, from coordinate 87,525,815 downwards.
AAAATTTTAATTTCTAAAAGTTGTCACACAGTTTTCCATGAGATTTACTCTAACATGCAATTGTGTATAGAAATAGTAGATTACAACATAAATCTCTTAAGAGACAACATAAAAATCTTAAAATAAATTAAGAACCCATAAATGTTAGATTTAAAATAATTAATTTATAGTTAGGGATGTTTACATAATTTTTAAAAAACTTATATAAGAGACCCTACAGATTTTAGGATTTCAATAAAGCACAGTTTTAATCTCGTAGGATTATCGGGTGTAATTTTAAGAATAGTTATCCACTCAAATTACAATATTCCTTTATGATTTATTTTCTAATCTAAATTATTTAATTTTTCAAGTAAGGTAAACCTAAGAATTTAGAAAATATTAATTTAACATGAATTCCTAAGTTATCAATTGATGGTAATTTAATTTCTTAAATTTATGGTCGAAAAAAACTAATGAGAATTAATGCTTAACTTCACAATAGAGATAATCCTCGACGCTAAATTCATAATTAATTTTTAGTACAACTTAATAATTAATTTATTAAAATTAATTTTTTATTTTTATTTAAATTTGAATTAATTTTTCTTTTTGATATGAATTCCTACATTATTAATTGATGGTAACTTAATTTCTTAAATCTATGGTCAAAAGAAAATAATGAGAATTAACGCTTAACTTCACAATAGAGATAATCTTCGATTATAGATTCATAATTAATTTTTAATATAACTTAATAATTAAATTATCAAAATTAAATATTTCTTTTTAAAATTATAAAACAACAAAGCATGGGAACTCCGAAAAGTAACGTATGTTAAATCCTGAATCCCTATAAATTAATGTGTGATTTAGATTTAATCATTTTAATTTAATTAATTTAGTAATATATGAATAAAATTGACTATTTTGTAATAATCTTTTGCTTCTTTCTAATTGATTATAGGAAAGATCAATTTTGAACATATTAATTGGATTCTTTTTTTTTTTTTAACCCCAAAATTTGAATTTCTATTTTATTAAAGTTAAACCCATTGAGATTAGGTAACTACATAGATAGAAAATCTACATTAATAACTAATTTCTAATATCTAAAATCTAATTGATCAAATATCAAAATTTAAATTAATTTTTATTTATTTAGAATTAAATTCTGAATCTAAATTTACCTAATCAAAATTAATTCTATAAATCGTAAAATTTACGACCTAATTAAATTACTGATGAACAGCTACGTTAATCAATGTTAAATTAAAATTAAATTTAGATTGGTTAATTATACATCAGCATTCCGAAACTGAATTTTACCCAATTTATGTTTAGCTCCAATAAGTTATGTTATTAAAATTTTCCTTATATTATAAATATCATTATTTTAATTAGAATAAATTATTTTGGTATATTATTTCTAATTAGTCTTGAATAAAAATTTCTGAGATCAATAACTTGAGTCAACCTACGAATTTACGTTAAAGGAATTAATTTAAAATGTAACTTGAATTTTTAAAATTTTAAATTTAATTCCTACATAATTTAAATACTTTAAAATTATTTTATATTAAATTAAGAAATTTAGAATTTGTTTATTTTAATCTTATTGAACAATTTCTTCTCTAAATATTATACCAATAAAAAATATCAACATTAAACAATAATTCATACAAAATTCAATTTAAAATCAATTAACTATAATGATAAAAAAAATTTAAATAACAATAATTATAAAAATTCCATATTAAAGATGGATCACCCACCTTGACAAAAGCTTCACGAAGGTTTTTTTCTCATTTTTATTATTATTTTTTTTCTCATGCCTTTTCTTCTCGTGCCTACACACACGACCCTATTTATAATAGAGGGGTCCCACCGTACATAATACACACATGTGGAAAAGGAACAAAACAGTCTCTTTAAGTGGCATCTCGTGTAAGTGAAACACCCACCATTCTTTATTACAAATAAATGCATCACGTGTGTATATGAAGTGGTGCGTGTGGTGCATGGTGTTTATGTGTGAGCAGTGTATACATAGGTATACATGTAAAATCATTAATGTACAATAGATGGTTGATCATGTGGGTGGGTTGATGGATGAATTTGGGTGACGAATGACGAGTTGAGGAGTTCTATGGATGGTGCTAATATTGTATACGAATTTAACGGTTTCATTTTATTAGTTTGAGTTAAGGAACGGGTGGTTGGCTGATCTTGTAATAAAACTTGGATGATTTGAAATAGTTTAGTTGGTCATTGTAATGGGTGGTCCAGATTTATGACTTCGGATCATACTAACATGCATTTTGTTTCCTAAATCCGACACTTACGTAATAATAACTTTACTACTAATTAATATGCATTTATATTTCACTAAAAATTAATAAGATTTCATATATGCTATTAAATCTTTAAAATAATAAAACTTAAATGGGCATGTTACACACGTTTAAGATATACTACTTTAGGGAGTTATACCATACATGGATGGATGGTTGGGATATATTGAAAGTAAGATTTAAGTGAACCAAACGGTACCTCAATTAGCAGAGAGGTAGATGTACAACTGATTTTATGAATGGGTTACCTGGTTGCGAGATATGGGGTGTCGGATTTACAGTTGCACATATGGATACATGTATGATTTAATCCTCTTTAAAAATTACAAGTTTGCCACTAAAATATATATATATGGCTTGTGGACCTCTAAAACTTGTTAAATCATGTTTCAATATAAGTACTTCAGTAAATTTGTCCAAAGAAATGTGAGAATATTCAATGTGATTTTTTTAAAAATCTTGGGTGGGCCAATTGGTGGATCCAGGTATGATGTACAGTTGTATGATGAGATATTGGTAAAATAATTAAATGATTAAGAATATAATTCGATATACACATTAATGTACAATTACTTTTATACTCAGATAGGTGCAGGATGGGTTTTTAGTTTATCAAATAGGCGGATCATCGGATAAACGACTTAGATGATTAAACCACAATATTCAAAATGGATGGATGAGTGGGTGATCGCATACCCTACACGGTGTATGAATGGTTGGGTTTAGTGTATGTTTTACGGTTAGATTTGAGCTACTTAATGAATGAATAATTAATTTTAGGTGTATGGGTAAAGAGAGTGCAGGTATACATATACATATATATACATCAAAACCATATAATTATCAATCAATGATACACACTAAATAAATCAACCATGCATATCACGACTTACACACTTTATGGACGCGTGTATGCATGAATGCATGAATGAATAAAAGGATTATGCATGAATACTTAGATGAATGCAAGTGTGCATGTATGCACATGCATGCATGCGCACTAAAATCTCAGGTCATTAAATTCCACCATCCTTTTAAAAATTTTGTCTTGAAAATTCAAACACACTCGACGTGTGGACGGGAGAGGATACCCCTCCTAATCAACGGTGTGTCTAAGTGTCTACTAAGTTCCATATGTTGTAGGTTTAAGCGGGTGCAAAAGTGTGTAAATTGCTATAGGAATTAAGATTATTACAGTTACTGACAACGGTAGGTAGTTCGATAATGCTCGTTTTCAAGGACTATGTGAAAAGCTCGACATCCATAATGCATTCGCTTTATCTCGACACCCCCAGGCTAATGGACAAGTGAAATAAAATAATAAAGAACTACTTAAAAACTAAGCTTGAAAAATTCAAAGGAGCCTCGACTGACGAGCTGCCACATGTCCTATGGGCATACCGAACCACAACCCGAACAATGATTGGGGACCCCGTTCTCCCTATCCTTTAGCGCAGAAGCAGTACTCCCAATTGAGATCAGGATGACCTCAGGACGGACCGAGCTATTCGATATGGGAGAAAATGGCACGCAATTAACCTTGGGTCTAGATCTAATTGAAGAACTAAGGGAAAATGTACAACTAAGGGTCGCCGCCTATCAGTACAGCACCACTCGACGCTACAACACAAGGGCCAAGGTGCATATATTTCGAGTAGGGGACTCGGCCCTCCGATAAATTTTTCAGAACACTAAGGAACCCGACTCGGGAGCCTCGAGATTAAACTGGGAAGGGCCATACAAGGTGGCCAGTATGGTCCGCCTAAGGACATATCAACGAGAAGATACAAAAGGTTATCCCTTACCCTACCCATGGAACGCTGAGCACCTGAAAATCTACTACCAATAAGGGTAAACCCAGGGACATTTATAGCGTGTTGACCGCTCACCTCAGGAATAAGCCACTAACCATCGACATATTGCTACATGTAAAAAATCTCCTTTATAAATGAATAAGGTTTTCTTTTCTACTAATTTCACAACTAAAGTCCACGCACTCGATTACCTTATCTACTAAATAATCATGTACGACTATCAACAAAAAAAAAATGGAGCTGTATAAAAGAATTCTTTTCATTTATAATGGAAAAATTACATAAGACGTACATCTACAAAAATACGAGGCATATCCCTGGGCGAGCTCCTCGTTCCCTAGAGCAGCAGTTTCGGAGGCTTCAGGGGCATCATCACTGAGGCACCCTAAGTCGAGGTCAGGGTATGCTTGCTGAACATCTTCTGGACATCGCTGGAAGCCAACATTGATGTAACACCCCGTACTTTTCAATATTTGAGTGCTACTATGAAAACCTAGCTGAGTATAAATGAATACCTAGTCCATTTGAACGTTCACATGCTCTAGCCTAAATCTAACTGTCCATACTAGATTACAAAGTCTGAATCGTGAGATCCACTGTTCATCAGGCCTACGATGCTCTGATCGACAATCTACCCTTTTAAACCATCCAACGTAGTAACATATAACGAATCAACCAATCACTCACCCTTAGGGTTTCTTATGATCATCGACAAGCAATCAGGAAATGATTCGGCCATCAGATTGGAGGGAATTAACGATGAAAGGTAAAGATTCACTTAGTGTGGCTCACCCAGGTTTTGGAACTGCCTCATCTTCATTCAAATGACCCAACTTAACCCAAAGAGCCTCATGGTCGGATTGGATTTCATCCAAGCATTACTGTGGGCCCCACCGTAGTTAAGTGTGTACCAGTGTGCACATGCACCCGCAGTGCACCTAACCAATGAATTGGTCAATAGTGTGTTGACCCGATACACTTTGAAAAGAGAGATTTTCTCTCTTTCCGTCATTTTCATCCAACAACTACACGAACGGACGATGTCCGTTGTCTTGGCCAATAGCCCACCATCATGGTCGACTAGACCAATCCAGACCGTCCATCATGTAAGGATGAGAGTCTCGACCAAAACCCTATCCATATCTCGCGTGATAGCTCGTTCATGTGCGCACAAACATGAGTGGAATTCAAACATACAACGTCCATTGGGATGCTTGCGGCCCACCATCAATGAGCCCCTTAAGAGATCTAAACCGCCCATTATGTCTGGGATAAGTATCTGACCAAAACCTTGCTGGTTGTATACCTTGAAACACATAAGCGTGTTTGCAATCCCCGGCACAAACTGGTCGCATGTGGTGGCTTCTGAAAATGGAAACTTTCCATTATTGCAGGCTGGCTATCTGCATGAAGAATCCTCCCCTTGCATCCTGGCCCTCCACCTCAACGGATCTCAGTCGTGCGGCCCAAGCCAGCTCTAGGGCTTCCATCGTAATGAGAAAAAGCCGCTGCACTAGAAAATCTTAAGAATCCTAAGGATATCAAGCATCCGTCCCAAAATGTGGACCCCACGGGGTTCGGTGGACCTATCCACACCAACCAAATGTTTTAGATCGTTGAATTTACCAATCATCTGGATTTCGACATGATTGGAGGAGTCATCTCCTCCGTTCATCAGGGAAACCTATCACCTAGTGATGGGGCCCATTTTCTAATTAGAGACATTCATCTGGGAGACCATGATGTCAGAGATCCAGATGTAGCGTTAGATTAATGCCATGCAGCCATTTTAGTCAGTTTCAGGAGAGAAATCGGCTAGTTATGCCTGGGTTTAATTGCACTTAGGCGTAACTAATCCAATGGATTAGTTACCTTTTAAAGCCTCTAAAATGAGGTTAATAAAGCCTATAAAGGTTGCCATTTAGGGCAACCTTTTCCAGAAAAGGAAAGTTAGTAACAGAAAAGAAAAGTGTGTCGTTCTTCCTTACCACAACGAGTTGGGTCGAATCGGTTCGAGTTGTAACCATGTCGTGAGTCGAATCTAGGCTTGGGGATGGTCCGAGTGCTGTTGAAATTTCAATAGAGAAAGAGAGAAGGCAAATAATGAAAGGAAGAAGAAGAAGAAGAGAGATAAGATCGAGAGAGAGAGAGAGAGAGATGTTGCAGCGAGTGCCACACCAACTCAGCCTGACCGAGTTGGGCCTGACTGGGGTCTGGTCTAGTCAAGCAACCTAGCTGGGCAGGTTTGAGGAAGAGAGATGAAAGAAGATAGAGTAGAGAAAGAAGAGGAAATGGGAGTGGGCACGAAAGGCAAGGACACTGTCCGAGTCGAGACCGAGTCGCTATTGTGAGCCTGCTACCGAGTCAAGCTGCTTGACTCGGTTTAAGTCATGTCTCAGGGGCAACTAGATGCAAAAGAAGAAGAGGAAAAGAAACAAAGAAGCAGGAAGAAGGAGGAAAGCAATCAAAACTAAAAATAAGAGGAGGCCGTGATGGGGCATTCCTGGTTGATGGTTGAGTTATACCGAGTCAACTCGGCTCTTGTCTGACCAAGTCAGTGAGAGTTTGCTGAGTCCAGCAAACTTGCTGGACATTGGGGTTTTGAAAGAAAAACAAGAGGGAGAGATTGAGAAAAGGAAGAAGTGAGGGTGAGAAAGAGGGCTAAGTGAACTCAGTGAGTCAAACCATTTATTCTATGGGCGAGTTAAGACAATTGCGAGTCAAGACCGGTCATGTTGGCGGCACTACATCAAGTAAATGACCCTCGTATATTTCAATTACACAACGTAAGTTTTGTAGCATTTTCTAGTTAAGGTAATGGCATTTCATGTTGACCCATTGAGGCATGGTGGGATTTGAATCAAGTTTGGGTTCAACCAACTAGGGACCTTGCCAACATAAAACTTATAGTGCAACACGATGAATTCCTATAAACTCATTTCTAAGTCGCACTAAATTGCATCAAGTGGAACCGAGTCACATAGAATCCATTCCATTTCAACTCGAGTAGTAGACATCTAATCATCTCTATGTGAAGATTTTAATGCAATACTAATCCCCAGAATAAGTCTACGTTCGAGATAGAATTAGGTCTTAATTATAATTCTTATGCAACAATTGTAGGATAATCTAAGGTAGTTGGATGGTATTCATAAAGTGGGGATTGGAATTGATCTCAAGACCATCCACAAATTCTACAAAATGTGAGGATCACCCTTCAAGCTTTTCTACATCTTGATAGTTAGCTTTGTTCATTCATCTTCGTTCAGTTATCTAATTGATTCCTTAATGTAATTCATTACTCTTATTGATTTGATTTCTTATAAATGATTAATGAATTGGAATTAAATTCAACATTTGAACATGCGATGAGATTTAAATACTCCTATTCTGATTTAAAATAAATGCTTCAAACATACATGTGTTATCGATATTACACATAGTTAAATTTGTTATATATGATTACTCAATGAAATGCTTGGAGGTCCTCAGATTAGTGGCCATTGTGTCTAATAGACTAAAAGGAATGTTTGCTGTGGATTTACCATCTTATGAATCATTTGGGCCCCTGTGGCTTTTAGGGAATAATCCCTTATTGTTGCATCATTAAATTGAACATTTAGCCCTTGCGACTTTGATGGAATATTTGCCCTATGTAGCTTTAATGGATTGTCTTCGTATAACCTTACGATGGTAAGTTCCACTTGTAGAAATATAATTTGCCACTAGTTGAGTAAGTTACCTTTAAACATCATATTTGTTAGTCTCATGAGCCAGAGATGGTGGAATGAGACACTGTGCCTGAGTTGTCGGCTTATGCTGGGTGACAAACCCCCCAGAGTGACCTTTGAGCTTCCATAAAATGGTTGATTGAAATTGGAATAATAATGGTTGGGCTAATCATGCATCTTCATTGCATACGGACTTTATCGGGTGGATGATACAAGACGCAGAGTTTTCTTGGGTCACTACGGACTGTACTGTAGAGTATTTTACCTGGTGATCCTAAGTTTTCGTTGCGTGCATTCGACTATCATGGACTGTCCTTGTTGTATGGTCTTTTTCGGGTGGCTAGTTCTCCTTGGGCGTACCTTTGAGTATTTTTTCGGGTGGCTAGTTCTCCTTAGATGACCTTTTTACCTGCTAGATGTACATCCCCAGGTCTGTGAGCATGTGCATGCATTCATGCATTTAAACAAGAATATCATTGTGGACTTTATTCAATATATTCGTATCTAGTAAACTTCATCTTATTTCTATAATGATCATCATGAAATATTCATTATAGACTGTTTCTGATAATTATGCTTAATTATCTTGATCACATCATAAATCTTGGGGGTTATACCTCATTGGGATAGCCATTGACGCTATCAAACCGTATTCAGGGTGCAGGAGACGCAGATGATGTGCATGCTGGTGTTCATGTGGAATAGGAGGAGCTATATGATCTTGTGACTCTCTATTCCAAATTTAATTTGTATTTAATTTGTATTGTTATGTGTTGTAAAAATTTAAAACATTGAGTTGTATAAGTTTTCGGGCAACCACTCGAATATTTGGACTCCCTCTTATACTTGAGTTGTTTCTATTCCGCTAAATTACTAACTCTGATCAAGAAAAAAAATGTACGTAAAATTTGAGCCACGGTTAAAGGTTAACACTCGGGTTTTTGGAAAACGAGTAGTGTACTCGGGTTTCAGAAACCGGGGTGTTACAATTGAAGATCTCCTCCAACTCAGTCATATGCTCCTCAAACGCCTTGAATACCTCCACAACAGTTGCTTCCCTCCCGAGAATTGAGGCCTCGACCTCTTCTAGCTTGGCCTCCGCGTCGACTGCCCGACCTCCCGCCTCAGCGAGGCAGGACTCCACCTTATCCACATGGGCTGCCAGATCAGCATTGTCCCACTGCTCCGTGGCCAGCAAAGAAGTGCTGGTGGCCTCGTCCTCCCTGGATCCCCTTAAGGCCTCGACCTCAGCATGGGCCTTCTCCCGAGCCTCCACAACCCCTTCCAGCTTCACGGTTTTGGCTTGAAGCTCGACCCTGGCAGACTCAAGCCTCCAGGCTGCTTCTTCCATGAGGCCTCTTAGGTCAGTCGGACAGTGGCGAGTGGCGAGAATCTCGGTGGCGCTCTACAAACAATTGACAAACAGAGATCAACAAATGCAAACAACAAAGGATAATAATGTATAAAAAGGGACCTGCGATATTACCTTAATTAACATCGATGCCATCATGCCTAGAATGAGTTTGGGGAGCAGGGAGAGCATCGCGTTGACCTCCTCCTTGGGCACATAACTGTGGCTCCAATGAGCCAATACGGCCACATGTCATGGGAGAAGCACGTGGACTGTCATCCCTGATGTCCTGGCAGCCGTAGCCCCCTCAGGGGCTTGCGGTTCAGAAGCTCCCCTAGCTGCAATCTTCGCAGTCAGGCCAACTGGAGCGCCCTCAGCCTGTTCCTCTTCATCATGAATGAGAGACGACTCCATGTCTACGACCTCCCTCGGGGGATACGCGAGGGAGGAGAGCTTTGTGCAGCACCATCCGAGGTAGCATCCTGGAGCACCATAGGAGTTGTCTCCATGACAACTCATGCTAAAGTGTCCACCCCTCCGGCCGTGGGGAGATCCTCAAGGGTGAGCCCAGTCACTGACCTCCCTGCACAAATCTCCGTAGCCTAGACCTTAGGTACCCACCGGGGCGACGATGATGGAGCAACCTTCTTAATAGCAGCCTTCAATTGTTCTATCTTCGCCGCAAGGGGGAGCCTCAACCTCTTGCCCCAAGGACGATATGTCATCTCTGCAAGATAAAAAGGGAAAAGATATTAGTAAAATAAAATCTAACTATATCTACTAAAACCCTACCAAAATCAAACGTACCTGATGGCCCGACCACCGACAAGTTGACCTGCTCTAAGATGGTCAGAGTGATTAGCCGCCTCCAATCCTGCTGGGCTGTGGGATGCTCTCGAGTGATCCTGACCTAACGAAGGAGGGTGTAAGACCCGTAACCTCGCGAGACCTTCTATACACTTCTACTTCGATAATGACCTGTTCCTGACAGACCAAATTGATGAGTTTTGATCACGACCCTATTTTTAGTACCGCAATACTCTTAGACTTGTGGTCTAACGACCACGCGAGTGCTACGATTCCAATGTCGTGTGGCATGCCCCATTTCGACCCCTATATTAGAAGTTACAATTTTGACAAAATCTGAGGTGGGCTGCGCAATGCACGCATGCCCCACTTTCACAAATCCCCATGTTGTCAAATTAATCAAGCCATCAATTAACCAATCCATCACTCATGTCACTCTCTCCCCATTATTCAAACAAGCCCATACATTTTTCATGCAACTCATACCCGTACTTATGCTAGCCATCATTCTTTCCTTCTTTTTCTCCCCATATTACCCCTCACTCTTTTCATAATTTCCTATCTACCCAAAAATGTCTGCCACAAAAACTCCCTAACTCCCTCTCATTTCTACCACTTTCTAGCAAGAGTAGAGAAAGATTAAGAGAGAAAGAGAGAAAAGAAAGAAAGATTAGGGAGAGATTAAGAGAGAGAAAGATTAGGGAGAGATCAAGAGAAAAGAAGGAGAGTTTATGAGAGAATTAGGAAGAATCAAGAGAGTAAGAAAAAACAGAAAAGAATGATTAGAGGAGATTAGGGGTGGAGAAGAGCTTAGTGAACCATCCAAGACATCTGATCCACGATCCAGCACGATCCAACTGTCCATCGTCATTGTTGTGCGTGGGAGGATTTTTTGTTGTGATTTTTCCTATTTTGGTGGGCCCACAAGGGTGGGACCCACCTTGATCATGTATAACTTATATGGTGGACCCCATGGTGGTGGGAGGCCACCCTAATGGCCGGATCCCTTCCCTTGCTTCTCATTCTTTTCCTTTCTTTTCTCCTAATTTTCCTTTAAAATTCATGGTGTTGTGGGGCCCACAAGTGGGTCACGCTATTGGAGAGCGTGCCACGCATGCTATCATAGCGTGGACCACCTTGTGTGGCGCACTATGATATTTATTTACCATTTAAATCTATTGATTTATGTAATTACATCTGAATGATGGAAATACACCGAAATTGATATGATTTAAAGCTCATTGGCCCACAATGACCCGACCAATCTGATGGACAGAGTGGATTTGTTTAGGTGGACCCAATCACATTGCAAATAAAAGAAAGAAAGAGAGAGAAATGGGCAGATGCTGGAGCATGTTCGTTGGACATTGCTGTCCAGCGTCACTGTTAACACATCCCCTTGGTGGGTGTTGGGAGGAGGTCCACTCGCGAGTGGACCCACCATGATGTATATGTTTCATCCATGCCGTCAATTTGATATCCCTTCTCATTTTAGGCGTTGAGTCCAAAAATCTAGATGATCCACTGATCAGGTGGACCACACCAGAGGTGACGGTGGGGCTGGGAGCACCCCCTCACGTCGGCCATGCGGGCGTGGGATGGGGGAGTCCCAGCCATAGACCCTACCTTGATGTGTATAGATTAGATCAACACCATCCACATTTTTCTATAGATCATTTTAGGCCATGGGCCAAGAAATGAGACAGATCCTAGTCCCGAGTGGACTGTACTGAGGGAAACAAATTCCATTGTGGAAACTTTCTAAGGCCCACTTATGTGGATGTGTGGTGAAAACCTACCCAATCCTGGACTCCTTTGGTCCAAGGAGAGTTGAACGACAAGATGGATGGAGTGGATCATCCACTTGTAGACCCCACTCAGCATTAAACATGAAAAAAAAGTAACGCTGGACGTTACTGTCCAGCGACGTGAGGGGCAGAAGCCTCCTTGGGCTGCCCCCGCTCGTGGACCCTACCATGATGTATATATTTAATCCACACCGTCCACCATCTCCTCCAGATTATTTTAGTCCATGAGCCAAAATATAAGGAAGATCTGAATCTATAGTGGGGTATACTAAGAGAAACAATTGCCACGCCCCAGACTCAGTAACCGGACTCACAAGGAACCTGATGGCCGGTTCTTGCCGCAACAGCCTTCGTAGTACCCCATTCTCGGATTTCGAGGCAGGTTCCGATCGTGGGATCCTACAAGGAGGATTTCCATAACAGTATAATCATTCCAATACGAGCATACCCAAGATCATAACAAGTATATATGAGAATAACAAAGGGCACACATCACAAAATCCACTAAGAATTCGAACTTTTACAAGTTTACATAAGGCCCAAAAGGACATACATCAGATAATAGGAAAAGAGAGAAAAGTTAGCAAAACTGGGTCTTTAAGCTCAGCTCTAATCCACGCTCTGCTACTCTATGACACCTGCCTAAGATCACCTGCACGCATCAATCGTGCATAAGCTTATAAAAGCTTAGAGGGTGGTGAAAGTGTGTGTCAATGGTGCACTGAAGAATAGTAGGAGGTACAAGAAAAAAACATGCTCAACGAGAATATCACTACCCTTACCAAGGCTTATCATGAATACCATGCAATGAGTACTGGATGCCATACCAAGGCAGTGCATGAAGGGGGCTTACATAACCAATGCTAATACGATGCAAGTAATGCCAATGCTCATATCCAATCCACATATCAAATACATTTCTAGTTATAAGGAAATCACCGGGGTCTATTATACTGCTGAATGACTACCGCTCTACGGACCCGTACAGTCAAACAAGCGTAAGAGACCTCGCTACCTGCTTATGAACAGCCAATCACCAACAAGACATAACGGTAGTGGACCCATTTCATGAGCTGGTCAGACTCAGCCTAATAACATCATCCCTCATAAGCGGATAATGCCACATCCCTATCCAACCGACTACACGACAGTGAGAGTCGCAACCTACAGGTGTAAGGCCTTCTTACGCTCATGTTTCCACCCGGTCACGGCGTTGGAGCAGATCCTTGGTACCATGAAAGTTTTGAGAATTTCACTCATGGGCATCCTATGCACCCGGTATGCTTAAACATCATTTTCGGTGTCCACACGTCCAACCATCCATGAATATCCCTGTGGAGGCAAGGCCCTGATGAAGCAAGGGCAAATGTCGATCATACTATGCAATGTCAGATGCATGAATCACACAAACAGCCATGCATCATGCCTAAACATCAAACGTGCTCAAGAGGGAAAAAATCCATCCCTCACAATATCCTGCCCAATGGCATAACCATGACCAATCACATCTCAGTCAAGCATGCATATGATGCGTATGAGAGTGGACCATGAAGATGAATAAGAAATGTCAATGCGATGAAAATGTTCTCCCCTCCTCACTAGTAGGGTCTAGGTACTTAGACCGTTTCTCAAAAGGAATGTAACCTCAATTGGGGCCCAATAGCCTGGGGTAGCTCACGAGACTAGATGGATAATGACATAGGCCTAAATAATAAGAATGGGCCTAGCAATGGTCTATGGTGGACCTTTAACCACACATAGAAGCAAGAATGAGCCTAACAAGGGCCTAGAGGGGCATATCAAGGTGAGCATTCAACCCCCATTGTCCCCTGAAGGTGGCCTAATAATAATCTGCCAAGGATGAAGGCCCGTGGCCCGAGCATCACCATAAGAAAGAGATGGGCAACTATATACATATAGATACATCACATGTTGGGCCTCGATAAAGTGGCCCAAGGCTACATATAATTCATAGGCCCAATAAGGGCAATATATAGCCAAATCCATATGCAATAATATGGGCCCATAAGGAAGGTTAGGGCCGAAACATAAGGGCCACCAAGTCTATACATTGTGGTGGGCATAGTGGCAGCCCATTACTCCAACACATGGGCGAGAATCGTATTCAAGATAAGCAAGTTGGGCCTTACAACCTAGACCAAGAATTTAGTTATTTTGGAGTACAACTAAGGGCCCAACCACTCATACATTCCAGCCCACTAGCCCAATAGAATACCATGGAGAATACAGCCCAAGAATCCACTGGGCCTATCTAAAGGGTTCTAGCCCATTTGGGCTTACAAGGAGTCCAAAAATCTAGTTACATATAAATACCCGTATAACCCAAACAAGGTGAGCCTCAACGATACATTAATTAAACTCAAAATTTAGGGTGTAAAGGCATAAATTATCCTACAAAATCCTCACAATATGGTGGGATATACAACACATCTAGGTGGGCCCATAAGGTAGGCTAGAGGGCCAGCCAAGGCTGGATGCCCCAACCTGGGCATCCCTGCCTGATGAGCCACTCCAGGTCGTACCACCAGCAGTGCAAGGGCCCGATGGATCTAAACTTTTATAGGGTGACACTTTCATGGGTGAAACATTTCTCCACAAAATTTCAAGATTTTTAGACACTTAAAAATATTTTAATTAATTTAAATAAAACGGTCTGTCCAGAAAATCGGACTGACCTAGACGTCCCAATGTGGTGGGCTAATCCGGCCCTTGCCACGGTGTGCACAGGGGTCTACTGGCCCCAAAAATTAGTAAGTGGGTCTCACCATAGGTAGGACACCTCTCTGTAAATTTTCATAATTTTTAGACTCCCAAAAGTATTTTAATAAATTTAAAAATTCCAACCTGTCCAGGGTGGAATGCTGCTGGAAAAATAGTTGTCCACTGTCCTGAATTTGGGTCATCCAAATGGGTGGGTTCTGGGCCTCCAAAATTCCTGAAATTTGGGCCCAAGGGCCCTGATCAATCTTATAATAAGGTGGGACCCAGAAATATGGCCCACCTTTCGAGAAAATATTTTTAAAATTTTATTTTTATGGAACTATGCTGCTGGACTGCACAACAGGAATTTCTGGCAGCCCACTATGTTGGCCCACCTTTTGGATGCCCAAATGGGGTCCATTGGCCTTAAAAGTTTTTAGGTAGGTCCTAACATGGGTGAGTCACATCTCTGCAAAATTTTAAAATTTTTGAGATAATATAAGTATTTTATTTAAATTCGGAACTACAATTTGTCCAGTATTTCTGCTAAGTGCAGAATTCTGAATAGATCATGGTTGAGCACCCAATGGGGTGGGCCCTGGATGTCCAAAAATTGAGGAAATTAAATTTAAATATTCTTCATATATGTAGTACAAGGTGGGGTCCACCAAAGTGGCCCACCCGATCAGAAACTATTTTAAAATTTTACATTTCCAAATTACAACCTTGCTGGAATTACAGCAGAAAACCCAGCAAGTACCCATATTGGCCCACCCTTTTGGGGACCCAAATGAGGTCAAATGGGGCTGGAATTTGGCATGCTTATAGGTGGGATACCCGTATTCAAAAATCATATTTCACTTGGTACACAATTCCACACCAAAATCTCCAAATCCTAGCCTCAAGTCGGCCCAAAAATCTGTCCAGACAGATTTTGACAGCAACATGTAATAGAAAGAATTAAAATATAAACATTGTTTTCCATGGGATTTAACCCTAGGAATTTGTGTGGTGGACCACCCTAGTGGGCCCCTCAAATGTCCAGACCTTCCCCACCCCTTGCATGTGTCCCATTTAGGTGGATTTTGGTGTGACATGTCTAAGGATGGACCGCTATGGGCGTCCAAGCTCCATGGTTGGTCTGGATTTTTGTTGGCCTACAAGGTGGGCCGCACATGCAAGATCAAAATTCTATCATTAAAAAAAATAAAGAATCGGCTACAAGAATAGGGGCTCCGCCACATTGAGGCCCTCCCCTTCATCAATCACACCATACATTCATTCTATTCATATGTTACAACAAAGATCCACCACATGCATGTCTTAGATTCAAGATCAATGGTTGGGATGTCATCCCAACCATGATTCTAAGGTCTAGATGACCTATCATGCCATGGAATCCAAGTAATCCTCCATAATAGGGGCCCATAGAGGGAAAACCCCATGCATGGGCATGCATGCGTCAAATAGGCCATTTGGCCACAACTAAAGGATGATGTAGGATCTCCACCATTGATTGGTGGGTCCTACACTTCCCATAAAAAAAGAGATCTAAGAACATGAAAATCGAAATCCTAAATCCTAGGAGTACACCCACCTTAGATTGCACCAAACTTGGACCTCCCAGCTCCTAGTGCACCAAGGGATCCATATCAATGGGTGAGATTGGATTTAGATGGTTAGATTTAGAGGATTAGAGGGGAAATGGGGCTGGAATGGAGGGAAGATGGGCTGGAATAATGGAGGGAATTTGCTAGGGAAGAAGAGGAGAGAGAGAAATGAGAGGGAAAGAGCAAGAAACCTCTTTTAAGCTAAGTAATCATTACTTTCTTACCTTGGTTAGAGAGGGGAGATGATTGCAAGTAGGGAGTTACAACCAAAGTTATAGGTTTAATAGGTTAGTAGGCATGTGGGTGGTGTTTGGGTGGTGGGTAGTGTAAGTTATGGAATTTTGGGTGGTGTTGGGTAATGTGTGTTGAAACTTGTGCATTAGGAATGGGACCATCTAGGAAAATGTGCACACCACTCCTAGGTGGGCCATGTGATCATGATCAAGGACTATAACATGAGATACACATAACTTATGATCTATACATCGAATGGACACATAAAACACGTCGTTGGAACCGCAACGACGATGTGATCGCAATGGCATAGTTTTCAGGTCGATCTGAGTCGGGTCTACATGACCGAACTCAATGATGATAGCAAATGCTACCCGAAGGTCGCGGGTCACCAGAATTTGACCGGTAGGACCGCGGGACCCAAATAAACGAAATGCGTACTCACACACACATGCACACATGCGAACTCAGGTTGGGTCTCACAACAATGCCCATCTGTTGAGACCTTTTAGGGCCGCTGTGGAGTCCCTTTTCATCCGAACCAGTTCTAGTCAGTTTATTGGATCTCATTTAACCTGGTCAAGACGGTGGACGGAGTAGATCATCGACTTGGGGGCCATCTTGATAGTGTATCAATATATATATATATATATATATGGGAATCTTCTAGCACCCTGGGCAGGAGGACACCCAGCCAGGGGCGTGAAAGTGGGGCCACTATGGGACCCTACATGATGTATGTATCTTATCCACTCCGTTCATCCATTTTCCCAAATCATGTTTGGGCTTGAGCCCAAAACTTAGGCAAATCCATATCTTAGGTGGGCCGCACCACAAGGAAATGCGGGGGTAGAATCCTCTTAGACTTGGGATTTCTTGGTTTTGGGATCCCTTGGACTTGGGAATCCCTGGGGTCTTTGGTTATGTTTGGCATCTTGGATTCAAATAACTAAATTAGTAGTTGTGTGAATGTTGAAACTATAGTTATATTAAATCCATTCAAGCAAATACCTTGCCTGAAGTGATGAAATCCCAAGACTTAGATGGGCCATGAGCATAGGATCACATCCTAGTGACTAACCAATGATCTGTAACTGTCGATTTACATTAGCAATGATCAAACGATGCAGATCATCTTACTAAAGTAATTATAGTAATGTCATTGATAATTTGATTATTTTGGGACATCATTATTGGGCCATGAGCCCAAATGGATTGGTAGCCCAGTGACACACATGTTGTACATGTGGGCGTCCATTCAAGTCACTCGCAGTGGACCTCACCTTGGTGTATGTATTTTACCCATGCCTTATAGGATACATAAGAAGCCAATTCTAGTCTCAAGTGGGCCATGCCACATGGACCTTTACATTTCTATTGAGGCTTGTCATTCGATTCCAACTATTTGCATATGATGTGCCAATTAAGGTCGATTATCTCATGAATGTCTATAATATGTTCATGTATTTAGCCTGGTAAGACACATTGATAACATGCTTAGTGTAATGGATATCATGCCCAGTTATATGCCCAATCGCATTATTTGTATGCATGTTGTGGATAACGATTGTTCATAGTATATGCCGTTCGGGACTCTATATGAGATAGGGTCGCCCCGCATGATTCATGCGATTCATGCATGTTTGATGCATGCCTTGGATAGTGTGATTCATGCATTTTGCACTATGTGTGACACATACATCTACTCCCTAAAGTCACTAGGGAGGTGGTCCTGTAGCCTTGTTGTGGCTGGCAGATGATGGACACCGGAAACTACTGAGGTTACAGGGCGTCACAGGCATCCTTGGGTGAAAGTTCATAAACCCTGTGGTACTAGTAGGATGCTCTAATGTCTAGACCAAGTGGATTCATGAGCACACGATGCCTGGATACCGGTAGGCCGCGTCTCCCACTGTGTCGAGGTCGGTTGAAAGGGGGTTTGACCTTACTTGTCAAGGTGTAGAGGGCTATATGCTAGGTTGAGTTCGACTAGCTAGTGAAATGAATTCGTTATCGATGGATCGGGTGGTTTTGTGTACCACTAACGATGTAGATAATGAGGTCTTTTGCACTCGCTTGGTCTTACGCACGATAGGTGGCAACAAGTGTCAAAAGCGTACCAGACCCCAGTGATGATCTAATTAAGAATTATTCTGACATATGGACTAGTGGAAGATTGGCACATTGCATTACATATTTAACACATGACATTTGGCCATGTAGGCCTTCTCATTGTATAGCTTGAGTATGGATGATAGCATTTATAGACTTGCCAGTTTAGCCCTCCATCATTTTCGCTTACTTTGATTGTTGTATGCTTGGCACATGTATTGCGCGCACACGCACGCACTCTCTAAGCTTCATAATAAGCTTACGTATGTTGTTTATGTGCAGGTTATGCTAGACCGCAACAACAATGAAGCATGAGCATGTGCCTGATCTTTTGGAATTTTGTCATATCATATATTTCCCTTTTAGTATTGTAATCAAATATTATATTAGTGGATATGTGGTGATGATGTTTTATGACTTGGGTACACTTGTGGTTATGCTCCTTTTAAAAAAATCACGCTGAAAATCCTCCTTATAAGATCATAGGATCAGAACCTAGAGCATTGAAGCTGGGAGTCGCGAATGGTGTACTATAAAGGCTGTCAGTACAGGATTCCGTGAACGAGAATTTTGTGAGTCCAGTTCCCGAGTTTGGGGCTTGACAGTGGGCTTCCAAGAGCTCGGGCCAAAACTGAGGAAGAGCTACAAAAGGAGTGCTCAGGTAAATTAAAAACTACGAAAGAATGAATTGAAGACAAACTACAAGTACAGAAGCCACAACTCAAGACCTGACCTGGGATGGAAAATTCGGTGGGAACTCGAGCCTGCAACCTGCCCAACTCTATTATAGGGGCCTCCCACTCTCTTATAATGAATAACCACTTGCCCTTCCAACTCTGATTGGATGAGGGGTTATTGGTAATAATGTTCGGCCCTTGCCCGGCCAGGAGGAAAAATAGTTCTATTCACGAGAGCCGGGACAACCCTTAGTCTGATACAAGTATAAGAGCTCATCCACAGTGAACTTGGAGTGGTCGAGCTAGCACCACAAAATATAGCACCCAAAGACAGCTCGCCATGTGTTAGGGTTAAGCTCTCTTAGGGTAAGCCTCAAGCGGTGCAACACCTCTCTCACCACTGAGGGAAAAGGTAGTCGCAAGCTGTAGGAAAAGAAAATAGGATAAAGGGTTACCTCCCCCGCAGGATGACTACCCGGAAGTTCCCTAACTCAGGGTAGCCGCAGCCTCACTGAATTAGGGATCCCGAACTCTGACCGGAGGGCATGTAAATCCTCTGACCGTAGTCGGGAACTAAAGAAACTGGCCGATAAGGCTACTACATGAGAAGACAAAGAAGCCGCCTGCACCTGATAAGGCAGAAGGGCCTCCTCATCACGAGGTTCCATCACTAGTGATGACTCCCTTGAGGATGCCGCTAAGTTGTAATTTGTGCTATCATGTGCGGTTTTCCCATGAAAAGCTCCTGAGACAGAAGCTCCCCTCGAGAAATCTTTGAAAGACATGATGGTAGAAGGAAGATAGAAGTTGGAAAAGGAGAAAAAGGAAGAATGTAGAAGAAACGTACTGGAGAAGGTCAAGTATCCGGACGATCCGCATAATGAATGGAGAAGGATCGAGACAGAGGAAGAAAGGAACAGGTCGGCATAGCTTGGACTTCGTTAAGACCAATGAGTGAACAATGAGGGAGAAACCCCTATTTATATGCATCGCAAGGGCAAAGCCTCTAATGTTAGCATTACTCACGAGATTATGAAGAGATGCCTCGATGCACGATCTCTGCCACGTGGCGACATGGGGTTTGCCCATGAGAAGCATTTATGAAGCAGAGACATGTGTCCACCGACGAGTCATCTGAAAGGCGAAACGACACTCGCCACTCTGTGCACGACTCCTCATACAATGATACTATCATAATATCCTCCTTGATCCCCATGACGTGTGTCGTCCTTTCTAATTCCTGTATTCACCACTATGCGATAAAACTTGAGGAAGACGGATGGATTGAGCTAACCACTTGTAGTTGGAAGTTCAAATTCTCCTGCTCATACATCAATTCAAATCCTCTTACTTCCCAAGCTTATGAACATAGAACTCGGAGTAGTATGTGTGCAATTGTTATGGAAAAAATTGAACTGACCTGATGTATGAGACACGTGGTAGAGAACCATCAGAGTAGACTTCTTGAACTACCGATGTGTCTACTACCAGGGAAGCTGAGCAGAGTAAGAAAACCAGATGGTCAAGCCGAGCCAGTCAATCAAGCTCGGTACTAAGATTCATTGGCTAACCTTGAATACCAACCTGGACCTCAAATACCGACCTCGACCCCGGATACCGACCTCGGCCTCGACCTCGGAACAGATAGATTCTGAGAGAATCTTGCAATGTATAAAAATAGGATTGGTCCAACGAGGTCATAACAAAAAATCATGTCAATCGAGGTAAAATTGGAGATATTCTTAAGAGCAGATTCTGACTCTAATACGTGTCCCTCCAACATACCCAACGAATCCACTTAGATACACACGAGTCTTATAAATGTCATCCCGCTCTA
This sequence comes from Magnolia sinica, assembly GCF_029962835.1. Classification (NCBI taxonomy): domain Eukaryota; kingdom Viridiplantae; phylum Streptophyta; class Magnoliopsida; order Magnoliales; family Magnoliaceae; genus Magnolia; species Magnolia sinica. The sequence continues at coordinate 87,504,780 of NC_080576.1, read as the reverse complement.
GGGGGAGACATACGCACAAAAATCCCAACTCCAGCCATACCTACTTTAAGTTCATCTACTTGATTTAGGCATCGAAGGGTTCTCGGCCATAACCGGCGCCCTCATTATCCATTGTGTTTCCATTGAGTGCAAGTGTTCATGATCCACAAGTGGAATTGCGAGTTCAACCAGATTCAAGTGGTAACACTATATATCCATCATTTTGCCATATCATTTCAGGTCATAAGATTGAAAATGAGGCATATCCAAGGCTCAAATGGACCGTCGGGATTAAATGGTTACTGTTGAAAGCTTCTTATGGGCAATGAAAGTTTTGGATCAAGCTGGTATTTGTATTTTCCCGTCATCTAGGTCTATATAACCTTATGAACATGTTAGATGACAAATAACATTACGAATGGCCTTAAGATGATTTCAATAGTAGACATCATTAGCACCATTGATTCCTATTTAAGCTCATAATCCATAATCTATAATGATGCGGGTAAATGGATGGACAATGTGGATAAGTCCATACATCATGGTGGCCCCTCATAGCCTTAGCCAATCCTTAGCTTGGGACGGGGTAGCACCCAATCCACATCCCTTATAGTCATGCTAAAGAGTGCCACTTTTGGGGAAGTGGATTGCCCTTAGAGTTATGGAGGATATATATGGTGACTCGATTGGGCACAATTTAATTGGGCTACATGCTTCATAGCATGTTTAAAAGTTATTTAGTTGAGTACATGGTCAAATATAATCTTTGAAAGTTATTTAGTCGAGTAAATGGTCAAATATAATCTTTACCCGTGCAATTGAATTTTAAACTTATTTTATTTTTGAGCTCATGTCGTAAAATAATTTAGCAAAATTGATGGATGAGTAGCTTTTTGGGCTCATGTCGTAAAATGATTTGGCAGAATTGATGGATGGGTAGCTTTCTCACAAACATCATGGTAGCGCCACCTATTTTCCCATCATACAAAGTTCCACAAAAGGCTTTTATAAGTAATTTGCATCCATGTTAGGTAACGAGGGATATTCTCAGTGATTCTGTTGATGCATTTTTTCGGTAGACCTTCCCTAGTTGAACCTTCAAGACTTGCACAGATGGAAACAAGAGACAAAGGAGACCCTGTCTTGTACAAGGGACCCTCTGATGCCCAAGTTAGGACTTTGGGGTCTTTTGTAGGGTAGGATCTCTTTAGGAAAAGAGTCACCAGTCGAGTATAAGAATTTCGAATGCGTATGAGTATGCATACCTTACATTGGCTGGGGATACCTCTATTTATAAGAGAAGGAAGACGATGGTATAAGAAGTCCTTCCTGATACGCTGGAGACGAACCCACTCATAGATTCGTCCAGGATCCTCTCAAGATTATCATCGTCTGAGATTCTTGAGATCGAATTTTATCCTCTGAAGATTTTGGGAGAGATCTTTAGGTTATTGGAGAGATCCCCGGACTATTGATTCAGGAGGAGATCGTATAAGCTATATTAAGCTTTCCATTGAATTGGCGTTTGCCTTGTTTCAGAGGTTGTCCCGAGCTATAGCCAAGCAATGATCGAGCTATGGCCAACCTATGATCTAGCTATGGCTGACCTATAGCCAAGCTATGGTTGACTTATAGGTTAGGTCGGCAATTAGCCATCTGAGTGGACTTATAGTTGCATCCTCTTTGAGTGTCCTTACAGTTGCGTCGACCTCCTGGAAGGTCGACCTGTTTTTGGACGTAGACACCCCTTAGGGCCCGGAACTTAAAGGGTCCGTGCTGGTGAGTAGAGTTGGTCCATTCCATGAGTCGACCCAACAACTTAACTATTTTTTCACCCAATAGTAAGCCCCCCTTACTTTTCGAGCCAATCTAAAGTGGCTCATAAAGTAAGCTTAATACAGTTTAGGTCAGGTTGTGTAGTCATAAATGTCAGGTATGGTGGCCAGTACGGTGCTCGAGGCGTGTCTGTAACTAAACACGGTGTGTCATTTTGTGGTTCGAGGTTGCGTGGGGTGTCAGGCTGCCATTTTCGTGACAGACCCATGAGGGCATGACACATAGCTTATTACTCGATATTGGGGTCGAATAACATATGGGGTCGCGCCATGTGTCAGCAGGGGGTAGTTGAAAGGAAACCGTACGACCCAACATTGATGGGCATACTCAAGTGACGCCACGAGGCCTCCCTATATAAGGGAATCCCCAACCCTTTGTCGCCTTTTATTTGCATTTTTCCTTCCCTGTCTGGTCGTCTCCCCTGGCGTCGAACAAGCGATTTTTGACGACTATAATCACCAGTGTCCGGGTGTTTGTTTCTTCTTGGTGAGCTCCAAACTCTTGCCCCCTCCTCCTTTCTTTTCTCCTTTTAATCAGTGACCCTCAACAACTATAAAAAGTTATCATGTCAGACTCTCTGAGTTCACGGGAGGGGGCCTCCGGCGGCGATAATGGGGCTAGTAGCCTTCGGGTGATGTCGAACCCACCATCGCCATTGGTGATGATGGCATACATCAATTTCCCGACATCACGAGCGATGGAGTGGTACCCGACAGAGAGGCCGGTAAATGTAGAATGCAACCCTTCCAGTGAAGATGAGTCGGAAGAGTTTGATGGCGAGGTGGGTCCAAGGGGTCCAGTATCCTCAACCCTTACTAAGGAGGGACTGGCTCGAATCAGACTCAGATATCACATTCTCGAGTCAGTAGTCCTTCGGCTTCCTTCGTCAGACGATCTTTTGGACCGGCCCCTAGAGGGAGCTGTCGTGATCTTCCAAGTCGCCCTTCAATGCGGCTTGCAGCTTCCTCTATAAGGTCTGGTGAGGCGTTTGCTTGCCCACCTGAATCTGGCCCTGAGACAGATGATCCCTAATGGATGGAGGGATTTGATTGGCTGTATAGTTCTGTGGTCCGAGCTAGAGCAGCCCAAGCTAACCGTTGAGTAGTTCATCCATCTGTACCAACTGAAGCTGAACGATTTACAGCTCGGCTAGTACTATCTCTCCGCTTGGCAGGGGACTAGAGGGGGCCTTATTACCGACCCTCCGTCGACCAACAAGAAATGGAGGGATAAGTGGTTCTAGGCTTCTAAGTGTTGAGAGGTAGCTGACCTACCATTGGCCTCAGATCAGCACTGGGTCCCCACAGCATTTTCCGACGCAAGTAAGTATTCTTTGGATGTAGTTGTTTTTTAGCTTGTCCTTGGTTGGTCAGTTTTCGAAGTTTGCTTAACTTTGTTCATACATGTCTTTTGTTGCAATTATCCCTAAGCATCCTCTGTTGCTTGATAATGGATCGCTTGCTCGGATCAGAGGGTTGAAAGCGCTAGAGGAGGGAAAAAAGTTTTGGAGAGTACTTCTCCAACCTGAGCTACTCCTTAAGTCGGGCTTGGACCTCGCCCTCACCGGTAAGAACTTCGGTAAGACCTCTAGCCGAGCTTCAGAACTTAGAATTTTACGTAAATTTTCTTAACTGATTTTCTTCATGTTTCGATTGTAGAGATGCCTGAAGCTCGTCCTATGCTCAGGCCCACTTCCAAGCTCTAGGCGCCTTCCCGAGAGGAGTTAGCAGCGCCGAAGAGGAAGAGGCAGAAGACCTCCTCTAAGAGCAAGTGGAAGGTCAGCCCCTCCCGTCCAGTTATGTTGGAGGTGGAAGGAGAGGAAATAGAGGTGGATCCCTCCTCTAACTCTGCTGAAATGGTGGGGATGGTCGTTTTGGATGGAACTTCCTCTGTAGAGGCGCAGGGGGTTCCTGAGGAAGCTCGCCCTCTAAGGGCGGAAGAGGTAGCTCGCCCTTCTAGAGCGCAAGAGGGGTGAAGTAGGGGTCTCCATCGAACTGTTGAGGAGACAATTCCTTAGGTAGAGCGTCATGTGCCCGAGGCAGAGTTCAGTAATTTATTTGACTCCTCAACGGAATCGGCTCTTACATTTGTGACAACAAGTCTCCTTAGGGTAAGCACATTTTCAAAATTAAGTCATTTTTCATCTTTTGGTTGCTCGACTTCACCTAACTTTTCTATCTTGCAGCTCGCCCCGCGCATGCTAAAGGTGTGTGCTAAGGTTGCTCAGCTTCGGGAGCAGGTAGGCGAGGCTAGCCAAGAGCTCGAGCAATCGGAAGCTCGGGCTACAACTATGGAGGCCGAGCTAGAAGCCGCGAGGAAGCTTCTCAAAGAGGCTTTTGCAAAGTCAGCTCAGCGGGAGGTCGAGCTAGAGGCAAAGCTTGGGGAGACCAGGGTGAAGCTTAAGAAGCTGAAGGCAGGGACTCGAGCCGCTTTGAGTAAAGCTCGGGAAGATGCAGTCAAAGAGTTTGAGTCTTCCCAGGCGTATACGGAGGACAGAAATGTCTTCTATCATCAAGGCTATGCCAAGTGCGTCGAGACCATGAATGAGGCCTTCCCAGCGCTGGATCTCTCTGGCTTTGATGAGGCCGAATCTGGCTCCGACACCTCGGGCGATGAGGCTGCTCCTGAGCAGACCCCCGAGGCTTGAAGATCGACTTCTCTTACAGTGCTTTTTTCCTTGGCTCTGCAATACTTTTCTTTGGCTTAACAATACCTTTCCTCGGCTCTGTAATACCTTTCCCTTTTTATGTTAATGTAGACTGATGTAAATGTGTCCTCCGGGGTTTTAACTGATGTAAACGTGCCCTTTGGTGTTTTATCAATGAAAAATCTGTTCATTTTTTGAACGATCTTCCTTGTAGATTTTTTCTAAATTAAGTAGATCGCACTCAATTTTGAATAGATCCAATCAGGTTTAATTCAAATAGGTCGAACCCTGGTAGGATTTGGTAGGTTGGACCTTGGTCAGATCTGATAGGTCGGATGTAGATCGGACTTTGGTCAGATCTTGACTAGATTCGATAGGTGGGATGTAGATTGGACTTTGGTCGGACCTTCATCAGATCCGATAGGTCGGATCCAGCAAACATAGTGGGTTAAGTAGGAATTATGTTGTAACAACTTTATTAGTACTAGCTTAAAGTTGTTCGTCGTACAATAAGCTTCGCGCTTATCTGTTAAGGGTAATAAATCTTGAGATGTTTAGCATTCCAAGGATGCGGCAGGAGCTGACCATCCAGATCTTCTGGTCGGTATGAGCCAGGTCGGCTCATACTTGTTACCACGTACAGTCCCTACCCCAAGGTCCCTGATCCTGGTTCCTTGGTGTTTTGGAATGTCCTTTGAAGGATTAAGTCATCGGCTCAGAATCTTCTAACTTTTACCCTAGCATTGTAGAAACGCGTTACTTGTTGCTGACGGATGGTGATTCAGATCCGAGCTTGCTCTCTCCTTTCTTCGAGAAGGTCGAGACTCAACGCCATTAGCTCAGTATTTACTTGTTCATCGAATGAATCTAGTCGAGCTGTAGGTAGTTCGATCTCTACTGGAGTGACTACTTCTGCTCCATATGCTAAGGAAAAGGGGGTTTCCCCAGTAGCTGTCCGGGCAGTTGTTCGGTATGCCCAAAGGACTTTGGGGAGTTCTTCAACCCATGCTCCCTTGGCATTCTCGAGCTTAGTTCGGAGATGATGCTTAATGATTTTGTTGACTGCTTCGACTTTTCCATTTGCCCGCGGATGTCACGGCGAAGAATAAACATTACAAATTCCAAGGTTATCGCACATCCCCTAGAATTGCTTGTTGTCGAATTGCATTCCATTGTCGGAGACAATGGTCCGAGGAACTCCGAATCTACATATGATGTTATTCCAGACGAAGCCTGTGATCTTTTGCTCAGTTATCTTTACTAATGGTTCAGCTTCAGCCCATTTTATGAAGTAATCGACTGCTACTACGGTGAACTTGGTCTAACCCTTGCTAGTTGGGAAAGGACAAATGATGTCGATTCCTCACTGAGCAAATGACCATGGCCCGGTCATCAGGGCGAGCTCTTCAAGTGGCTGTCGAGGTATTCTTGCGAAGCGTTGGCACTTATCACACTTCCGAGTGAATTGCTGAGCATCGGATTGGATGGTCGGCCAATAATAACCTTGTCGAATGACCTCGTGGGCTAAAGCTTGACCTCCGAAGTGATTTCCATAGATCCCTTCATGGGTCTCCCTTAAGACGTACTTTACTTCCTCCGGTCGGAGGCATTTGAGGTAGGGAAGATAGAATCCTTTTTTGTAGAGGACGTCGTTGAGTGTGGTGTAGCGGGCCACTTTTGTTCGCAACTTACGTGCCTCCATCCAATCTATGGGTACTTTACCCTCTTTGAGATACTCGATGATTGGGTCCATCTAAGTTGGTTTCGTGCTTACTGGAAGTACTACGGTGAGGTCGGCCTCGTTGATAATAAGTCTCGTAAGGAACTCAATTGGGATGGATCTCGGAATTTCATCTTCATCTGTAGTAGCTAGTTTTGCTAGCATGTCGGTTTAGAATTCTCAGCTCGAGGGATCAGGGCCACACTATATTTTTGAAACATTTTGATCATTTGTTTAACCTTCTGTAGATACACTTTCATGCATTCCTTCTTAGCCTGGTACGCTTCAGCTATTTGATTGACGACCAATTGTGAAACACTGAAGACTTTTAGGTGTTGAGCCCCCATGTTGGCTGCCAATTTAAGTCTGATGAGCAAGGCTTCGTATTCTGCTGTATTGTTGGAGGCTTGAAATCCAAATCTTAAGGCATGTTAAATGCATGTATGGTCTGGTGTCTCAAGGACTATCCCGGCCCCACTTGCCTTAGAGTTGGATGATCTGTCAATGTAAAGCGTCAACCTGGGTGGGTCGGGAAGTGTCTGGGCGTTAGACAATTCGACAGATGTTTGGTTAGGGGTTACACTTGGGACGGGCTCCAGCCTTGGTAGGTCGGTAGTTTGCTCGGGTGTGAAGGTTAGCTCGACGATGAAGTCGGCTACTGCCTGACCTTTAATGGTCGCTCGGGGCTGATACTTGATGTTGAACTCACTTAGCTCGATTGCCCACTTAGTTGGTTGTCCTGAAGCTTCGAGTTTTTGGAGCACTTGACGTAGTGGTTGATAGGTCAAGATGGTAATGGTATGAGGAAGTACGGCCGCAAGCGTCGAGAGGAGATGACCAATGCCAAGGTTAATTTTTCTAAGGTCGGATATCTTGTCTCAGTTGAAACTAGGGCTTTACTGATGTAGTATACTGGAAATTACTTTACCTCGTGTTCCCTAATTAAGGCTGAGTTGACCGCTGCATCAAAAACAACCAAGTATAATAGCAAGGATTCTCCTTGCTTGGGTTTAGAGAGTAGTGGGGGCAACCCTAGATATTGCTTGAGCTGCTGAAAGGCTGCCTCGCATTCTTTTGTCCAATCTACCACTTGTTTCCCCTTCAACTGTTTGAAGAAGCGGAGACACTTGTTTGTAGCTCGAGACACGAAGCGATCTAGGGCAACGATCCTCCCTGTGAGTCATTGAACATCTTTGGTCGTCTTTGGCGATTACATATCAACGAGAGTCTTGATATTCTCGGGATTTGTTTTAATTCCTCGCTGGCTGACCAAAAAGTTGAGAAACTTTCCCGAGCTAACCCCGAAAGCACATTTACTCGGGTTTAGCTTCATTTGGTACCTACGAAGGATGAGGAACATTTCCTTGAGATCAGCGACATGGTCTATAGCTTTGATGCTCTTGATGAGCATATTGTCAATATACACTTCCATTGTCCGCCCTATCTGTTGGGCGAACATTTTGTTGACCAATTGATGATAGGTGGCACTTACATTTTTCAATCCAAAAGGCATGACTCGGTAGCAATAAAGACCTTTGTCAGTAACAAAGGTGGTTTTGGTTTTATCATGTGGATGCATTACAATCTGATTATAACCGGAGTAAGCATCTATAAAGCTCAGTATCTCGTGCCTAGTTGTTCAAGTCTGTATAATTCACACGCACACCCGCCATTTCCCATCTGCTTTATTTACCAACATAACATTGGCAATCCAATCCGAATAATAAACTTCCTCGATGAACCCGGCCTTAACGAGTTTGTCGACTTCTTCTCTGATCACCGCGTATCTTTCGAGACCGAGCATCTGGCGTTTTTGTCAAATCAGTCAATGAGCAGGGTCGATGTTCAGCCGATGCACAATGACTTTGGAGTCGATGCCGGGCATGTCTTCATGGGACTATGCAAAGATGTCAGCGTAACGTCGAAGGAGTGCTATCAGGTTGTCCCATAGTGGTGCTGTTAGGGACGACCCAATTTGAATGGTTCTGGAAGGGGCAGATTCGTCCAGTGGAACGGGAATGAGGTCTTTCACGGGTTGACCTCTTTCTTCAGATTCTTCACGCGGATTCAGTGAAGTAATGGTCATTGTTTGGTGCGAGGTCCTCAATGCTACTATATAGCACCATCGGGCGTCATGTTGGTCGCCCTTCACTGACCCTACCCCTTGCTTAGTTGGGAACTTAATGGCTAGATGGTAGGTCGAGACCACAACTCGTAGAGCATTCAGAGATGGTCGGCCTGGGATTGCGTTGCAGACGGACAGGCAATTTACTACCAAAAAGTCGACCATTGTAGTGACTTAGTTTTGTTCATCCCTCGTCATAAGCGGGAGCTGAATTACCCCTTCAGATATAACCTTCCCACCTGAGAGGCCAAGCAACGGGGTCCTGACAGGCCAAAGTAGAGATTGACCAATCCCCATTTTATCGAGCACCTGAGTGAAGAGGACATCGACCGATGATCCAATGTCAACGAGGATATGAAACATCTTCCGATTGGCTATGGTCAGGGTAACCACAAGCGCATCATCATGTGGGTGATGGATTCCTCGGGCGTATTCTTCAGTGAAGGTCAGGCCGTGGGTCTCCACTTTTTGTTCCTTTAGAGGTCTCCCAATTAGTAAGACTTCATCTCTGGGACGACCAATGCTTCTGACATGGACCTTTTGAGCATTGTTTAAGTCTCCTTCGCCTCCGTGGCTCCCGAAGATGGTACAAATCTCTGCAGTAGGTTCGTTGTTGACGGGCTGGTCATCTTTCGCTGCAACCCGATCTCCTCTATTATTAACGTACTCCCCGAGATGGCCGCTATGGATGAGTGCTTCGAGCTCTTGTTTAAGATTAAAGCAATCACTCGTGTTGTGTCCGTGATCCCGGTGAAAGTGGCAATACTTGTTCTTACTTCTATTTTTGGGATCGAACTTCATCTTATTCAGCCAATTAAGGAGACGTTTATCTTGGATCTCCATCATAACTTGTTCGAGAGTTTTGTTGAGGGGAGTGTAAGTCTTAAACTTACTATCGGGACATTTGTTCGGGCGACGATTGTCCCACTATTGGTCGTCCTTCCTTTTCTTATTTGAATTGGTCGAGCTTGGTTTAGCTCGGGCCTGTTGTTCTTTGGTCGGAGGAACTTTATTCTGGACGACCTCTCGTAGGATCCGGGATTCCTCAGCATTTGCGTACTTCTGCGACTTGTTCAGTTGCTCAACCATCATTATAGGAGGATTCTTATCCAACGAGAAGAGGAGTTGCTTATCTTGCAATCTGGTAATGTAGTGCCCTGAAAATCGAGGGTCGAGCAGGAGCCTAACTCCCGAGTTCCAATGCATCACTTATACAGCATAGATAATAATGATTAAATGTTGTCCGTATTAGCACATTAAATATGAATGGGATTACACTAAATCAGCATATCATACCAGGGACAATTAAATTACGTAAGCGGAAGACTGTGATAAGTATATAAAGCATATAAGTGATAAGTCCACAGGGTATCAATATGTCGACAGGTTAAATAAATTACATGTATAGTTCCCAAAATTACAAAATGATAAAGTGTAATGTCTGCTAATCCATAACCCTGTAGCCCCGGTGACGCAACTCCAGGTCTACATAGACCCACCAGAGAGTTGCAAATAGGAGAACTCCTCCTCGTTGTCGTAGAAGTCAAGCTCCAACTCATAAACCTCGACACCACCTAAAACTACAACAGAGTCTGGCTGGTGTTTTAAAACACCGTCCTAGAGTGGGAGTGAGTGATCAACTCAATGAAGCTATAAGGCAAAGGTTAACATGTTATCAATTCAGTCAAGCAGTAATGATAAAGCAATATAACAAGCATTCCTAAATACTCTGGTTAATGCAAGGATGATATGTATTAATGATCTATGCCCTCGCCTACCCTCCCTCTGCGACATCATTTCACGATCGCGGCATGCAACACTCCCGCTGTGCTCAACTCCAACACCAAAGGCACATGCAATGCGATGCATGTATGTGATTAGCCAAGTTCTTAATTAGTCTTATTCATACAGCAGGTTGGGAAGCTAAGGCACCTCCCTTTATATCATTTAACCAAATAATGATCCATCAAGGGTCGTCAATCGTAATTAATCTCATACGATAGCAGTTATAGGTCACTACGGAGAGGCTCATCACCTCGGCGCATACTTAGTTTATACTTGAAGTCACTACGGAAAGGCTCGTCACCTTAGCGTAGTCCTGGTGTATGGTCGAGGTCACTACGAGAGGCTCATCACCTGATCGTAGGCTGACAGCTCGAATACAGTGTCTCATACCACCGTATTCAACTCACGAGTTTGGTTTGCTCACTGGACACTACAGGGAGGTTCGTCGCCATAGTGTAGGTCGACAGCTCGACCACGGTGTCCCATACCACCATGCCCGGCTCATGAGTCTTAGCGGATCGAGGTACTAAGGTTAAACGGGCTTTACATTGGTAAGTTGGTACCTTAGATTCAAGCAGTAGCGTCCATACATGGTGAACATACATTAGGCCAATCGGGTTACTTGATAAGCTCGACTAGTACGAACACATATTGAATTAATCGACATAGAGCGCGTAAGCACTCCTCGTGGCCTAACCACTGTCGATAATCACCGTACGACTCGGATTCATCGAACGTATGCGTCCTGGCTAAAACAGTTCGGCCACCGATCGTAAACCATTATTGATTACCTGGAGTACATCGTAGCCCCAATCACACTCCAAACAATAGCATTCACATGTGATAGTCAAAGACAGCATGTGACAACCAATCTAGATATAAATCTCATTTGAGCATTTCAACAAACAAATAGTACACATGTTAGCATACATAGGCATTTCATCCATAAATCACATAGTAGTAAGATAGGTTACATAAAGGAAACTGTAACTATAGATAAGGGAATTGAGAATCCTATCTCAACGCCTTCATTAAATACATTACAACAAACATTTTCTCATTTAGGCATTTTATCAAACACTTAGACTGCATATATCAATATATACGTAATATAGTAGTTATAACAAGTATTATAACAAATCCTTCCACAAGGGAGTTGCCACACGTACAATAATCATGTATTCTCAAACATCAATCATAACAGGCACAACTCATAATTCCATATTCAATCAAACATTTCAACGAACACATAGAATGAATTAAAATCAACATAGTACACATATATATGTAATATACGGAAAACATTGTATCTAAACACATGTGTAGCAATCAAGTCAGTCTTGAATCATTAATTGACATTGAAGGCCTTAAAAACCATAACCTGAACATTTATAGTCTGCACCTTTCGCCAGTAAACTCCTATCGAACTCAGTTTGAACACTAAGTCTTAGTCTATGGCACAACGACAACCTATAGCATGAAATAGGTTAGCTATTTCACCATTTACCCTATTTGGATACCTAAAACAGGTTAGGCTTGGGATTTCTTACCCAACAACGGAGTCGGAATCGCCGGTGTAACGACACGGGAGAGGCGATTCAGCACGTAGAGCGGTGGGATGGAATCCCAGTAACCATCTCTCACTCTCTCTCACTTCTGCTCACATTTTCCTCCTCTTTTCTCTCTTCTCTCTCCTAGGGTTTAGGAAATTCATATGGAATGAGAGAAGGGTGGGTTTAGGTCCTTATATAGGCCCATAACTGATGAAAATGGCCCCAGGGCCGTGGTATACTTAGGTTATAGCCAAAGAGTGGCTGTTTCAGTCTAACGAAGTTCATTTGGAGGCCCATTTCCTGCATACGGTATGGGAAAAGTTCCCTGACGTTGGATCTAGGTCAGGTTGAGACTTCGGTCCGATCGGATCAATGGATTAACCTTGGAGGACCTATTTCAGTTCAACAGTCACCGGTACTTAACCAGGGCCACAAGTACACTGACATGTGTTGAAAATTTTTCCTGATCCAAGGGTGTAATTGGGTCAGAATCTGACGGTCTGAAACCTTAAATTTGGCTTGCAAGTGAATGGCCAAAATCACTTAAGTTTGAGTTTATTTTATAAAGATATTCGCGTTTCTCACACACTTTGCTCCGAGCTCAAGTTGTGCGTTTCTAGGTACTATTTGGATTTGATTTTTGAGATGGTTATCAAGCCCAGTAAAGCGGTCATAATCGTATAGTTTTGCGGTAATCGAACTTTCGACGCACGGTCTAGGTCCGATACGGAGTTTCATGATGCTCTCGAGAGCAACTGAGTTTTGAGATTGATCATATGTTTTTAGGTAATGTAGCGTTAATGATTCTACTGGTTTTGGGTCGTACAGATCGTATAGAAAGCGGTTCAAGCTAATCTACCGATTTATTCAGTTTAACACTTAATTAATTTTCGTCTAATTTCTAAAGGATTTGGTCCTTAGTGATTTCTGCCTGAGGTGGTATTAGGGTCTTTGTACGGATTTTTCCGAGACGTTACAGGTAATGAAGGCGTTGAGGGCGAGCTCTTCTAAGTGCTTGCGGACCTGCAAGGCTTCTAGATTGAAGCGTTTGATGTAGTCTTTCAGGAGCTCACCTTCTTTCCGAACAATCTGAAGTAGATGGGTAGGTGTTTTGAGCCTCTTCTTTCCTCCAATGAAGTTTGTGACGATAGCCTGGCTGAGTTGAGAGAATGAACTGATGGAGCTCGACTTTAATTGCTTGAATCATAGTCGGGTAACTCCAGCCAGAGTTAGGGAAAATGCTTGGCACATGATCGCATCAGAGGCGTCATGGAGTTCCATGTAGACTCTTAAGGACTCCATGTGCTTCAATGGGTCGGTATTCCCCGAGAAGGGAGTGATATGGGGCAACCGAAACCTGTCTAGCAGTCGCGCCTGCATAATGTCAGTAGTAAATGGGGGATCGAATTCCTCCATTATGGGGCCTGCGCCGGCGCATTGGTTCTTAGGCTTGTTGCATGTCTCCAATCTGATCCGCTTTTAACAATAGTTTTGACTGGGGCCTTACCACACTTCTTTCGATCTAGCTCATGGCATATGTTGAAAGCGGGCAAAGTCACAGTTTTCGAAATGTGAGATGGGATTGGTCTGACCGAGTTATTTTGCTGGCTCTTTTGAGAGAGTGATCGGCTTCTCGGAGAGGTTGCTCGCGTGCAGGAAGGTTGAAGAGGGTTGTTGCCCGCTTGTTCATCCTCCCTATTGGCTCTTTGCACATGCTGGGGCTGTAGTTGCTCCAGCATTGCCTCATGTAGCTCATATTCTCTCTAATCATTTCGGCTTCTTTTTCGAGGGAGTTCAACCGACCTCCCTTTACACGGGATCGCTAGCCTCGCCTCCCGGAACCGGAATTCCCCTGATGTTGTGAGGATGAGCCCTGGTGATTTTTCGATTGCTCGGGTTGTTCTAGGGGTGGCGGTGTGTGTTCAGGTGTAACTGGAGCGGCAATTAGGGAGACTTGAGTTCTCTTCTTCCCTCTCGCCATTGTAGTATATTTGAAGCTTATCTGGTAAAGTTTTGAAGCTTATCTGGTAAAGTAGGAACAACGTCCAAACTATTGATGCAGTTTTCCGGTAGATTTTCCTCGGTTGACCCTTCAAGACTTGCACAGATGGAAGCAAGAGACAAAGGAGACCTTGGCTTGTACAAGGGACCTTCTGATGCCTAAGTTAGGACTTTGGGATCTTTTGTAGGGTAGGATCTTTTTGGGAAAAGAGTCACCGGTCGAGTATAGGAATTTCGAATGTGTATGAGTATGCGTACTTTACATTGGTTGGGGATACCTCTATTTATAAGAGAAGGAAGATGATGGCATGAGAAGTCCTTCCTGATAAGCTGAATATGAATCCGCTTATAGATTCGTTCAGGATCCTCTCGAGATTATCGTCATCCGAGATTCTCGAGATCGGATTTGATCCTTTGAAGATCTTGGGAGAGATCTTCATGTTGTTGGAGAGTTCTCCGGACTATTGATCCGGGAGGAGATCACATAAGCTATATTAAGCTTTCCGTTGAATCGGCGTTTGCCTTGTTTCAGAGGTTGTCCCTGAGCCATAGCTGAGCTATGATCGAGCTATGGCTGACCTATAGGTTAGGTCGGCAATTGGCCATTTGAGTATATTTATAGTTGCCTTATCTTTAAGTGTCCTTATAATTGCATCGACCTCCTGAAATGTTAGCCTGTTTTAGACGTAGACGGCCCTTAGGGCCTGGAACTCAAAGGGTCCATGCTGGTGAGTAAAGTTGGTCCATTCCATAAGTCCACCTAACAACTTAACTATTTTTCCACCCAACAGGTTCGATCACCTTTAATGGGACTTGGCAAAATGCTGACTGCGGCCACACAAAACATTTTTAAAAGTTATTTAGTCCAATATATACTCCATTAGCCATTTTTTACAATGGCACGTGGCCCCTTCAAAATCCCTCATTGTGGATTACTACGAATATATCAAGTGATTCGGTTACCGGGCAATCTGTGTCCGTTGGAATCGTTGGAACCGGCCCGACCAATTTCGTTTTTTGGGCTCACGCCTGGGTCAGCTATGCCAGGCCCGTATTCTTGCGGGCGTCTCGCGTCCGACCAAACCCGGCCCGTTTAGACCTCATACTTCGGAGCATCAAATAATTCCTTTTCCCGCCCAAAAATCATCCCCGCCCTTTTCTTCCTCCATCCTTCTGGAGAGAGAGAGAGAGAGAGAGAGAGAGATATGGAATCTGCGAATTCGACGAAAGAGATGGAACCTGAGAATCAAAAGAAGAATGCCAACGTCTACCAGATCGGCGGACTCCCCGTCAAATTCCCATACAAACCCTACGGCTCGCAGCTTGCATTCATGGGCCGAGTCATTTCCACCCTCGACCGCGCCCAACGGCAGGGCCACTGTCACGCCCTCCTCGAATCCCCAACGGGAACTGGGAAATCCCTTTCCCTCCTCTGCTCCGCCCTCGCCTGGCAGCAGAATCACCGATCCAAGAATCAGCATTCCAATCTCTCTCACCCGACACCGACTCCAGGGCCCACTCCCGATCCTTACCTATCCGGCGGTGGATTTGTTCCTGAACCTGATCCCTCAGGTGAGCATTCATTTCAGATGCATATCTCGCAGCTAACGTTTTTTATATTCCAAATCGAGAGGCTACAGGTTGGCCCACTTTTTTCTGCCACCCAAGCGATGGATTTCTGGACCGTCGGATCAGTGGAAAACCCAAGCAACGATCTCACAGAAAAGAAGGGGAAGAAAGAGAAAGATGAGTCTAAGGAGTTTGGATTGAAATTAAATAAAATTGTGAGTTTATAGAGAGAGCTGAGAGAGCTCCTTATGTCTCGAATGGGATAAGTGTTTGGCATTGCAAATTTCAATCCAAACCACTTGAATTGTCCTGATTTTCCTTCTATTCCTCCCCTTTTCCTATGAGATTGCTTGTTGGCTTTCTCGATCTGATGATCTGGAGCACCGTAACCAGCTCATTCATTTGGTGTTACAAGTGGTGGAAGGGTTATGGTTCAAAAATCTCCTTATTGTAATAACTTACCCCTAAGGATTCATGGAATTTTCTTTGGTTTTGTTTGACATGGATCATTTATTAAACCATCTGGTTTAAGGCTATTAACAGGACAGTTAAGTTTCTGATAGAGGAGAAATTTGGGCTATGAATCCATGTATAACAGATCTCACAAGATGAATGGTCTAGATCCTTGAAATGTGAGCTCTACATGTAGAGTTGGGTCAAATGAAAAATGGTGTTTTGTTCAGTGGAGCACCAGTCTCATCCATGCTGTACATGCAGTGGGACCCACATAGTTGCAAATTGCACGTCTTGTGCTTGTGGGTCCTACCATCATTCTTTGCGAGGTGTCTAGTTAGTTTCTTCATATGACGGGTTTGATCGTACTAATCCTCAATTGGAAATTTTAAGAAGTGAAGGAAAATCAACAGGGAAAACTTATGTTTTAGATCTAAAGGAAGCAAACCCAATTGGAAATTTAGCACATGCTTTTTTGAAGTAACAGATGGCGGTGATGGTAATGATTTTTCTGGAAGTATCAGATGCTCCGCAGAATTTATGACGTTTCATGGTTGAAATTTTACGTTTGATGCTCACTGCATGAGTCTGACATGAATAAAAGCAATAGATATCTTAAATTGACTGGGTAAAAACGTTTAGTCCTAGTTGTTTAAGTAATCTGAGCCCTGATTTAGTAAATGTCCAATGGGCAATTTAAAAATAGCTAGAGGAACAGGGTACCATGATCCTTAAAAAACTGGAGTACTCGTGTTGGAAATTGGATAAGGGTGAGGATAAGGGCTCCACTGCTTCGCCTTTCCCATGATTTGAAATCCAGATTCTTTTGGGATTCTGAACTCGTGAGTTATCAGTGATATAGTAGTGAGCCATGCCAGTTGAAGTAGAAGTTTGGGCTCTTAGATGGACAGAAATTTGTTGTGAGTTGTATCTATGTGCCCATAAGGATGATGTGGAAATTTTATAATGGAATTTGAGGAGATTGTGAGGGCTAGAAAGGAGGGAAGTTGACAAGGAGATAAATATGATACACAAAAGGTAGATGTCTTAATCTTACCCAAGAAAAGCTAAAATACATAGATGGACTGGTCACCATGCAATAGGTGGAGGAAGAAAGAGTAAATGAGTTAACTTCACCGATGGTGAGAGAAGGGGGGAGGCAGTGCTAAATGGAAGCCTCTTCTTCTGGGGTTCTTGAAGCTCAACTTTGACGTTTGATCTGGTGGGAACCCAGGTGTAGGTTTGGGAGTTTTGGGAATGTAGGGCACAATCCTATAGGCTTTTTCCCGGCCTTGGAGTGAGGTGGGTCTAAATGAGACAATAATCCTGGATTTAAGGGAAGGGCCATATATGTGGAATGCTTCGTATTCTTGGAATCTGCTATTGAGTGTGATTCTCGAAATGACATCAAGTGGGCTTTCGACTTCCCTTAGTGTTGTTGCTGTGTGGAGATTTTTTTTTTTTTTTTTGTAAAGTTGACATTACACCTTTTTTTGTCAAATAGGTTGTTGCCTTTTCAACTTCGTCGAAGGGGCCCAACAATTTTGCTGATTCTCTTATTAATGAGGGAGTGACAAGATGGTCACTTACCTTCATCTCTTTGTTGCATCAAGGCTAAAGCTATATTGCCTTTATACTTTCATTAAAAATTCCTTTATCATATGTAGAACAATTTGTTTGTTATTGTAGCAGCTCACTGTAACGCGGTACTGTAACGACAATATCATCAACATATACCACTAACACAATAAGACTTGAGTTGCCTTTTTGTACAAAGACGGAATGATCAACATGACTTTGAACAAAACCATAGTTTAAACAACTTTGTTGAATTTGTCAAATCATGCACATGGCTATTGCTTCAGCCTATAAATCGCCTTCTTTAGTTTACACACTGTCTGATTCCTCCCGAGCAACAAATTCAGGCGGTTGCTCCATATAGACCTCTTTCGTGGGATCACCATGAAGAAAGACACTTTTGATATCTAATTGGAAGAGGGACCAGCTATGGTTAACTACCATATAAGAATAACATGAATGGAATTCATCTTGGCAACACGAGAGAATGTTTAAGTATAATAATCACCAAGGGTCCGAGTGTATCCTTTATCAACCAAGTGAGCCTTCAAACATTTAATTGCTCCATGAGGATGAAACTTAATGGTGTACACCCACCGACAACCAATAACATGTTTCCTGAAAGGTAGACTGGTGAGCTCCCAAATGTTATTGTGATAAAGAGCAACCGTTTCCTATTCCATTGCTTGCTTCCACCTCTTATGCAACAATGCTTTCTAATATGACTTGGGAATCTAATTAGAGGACAAGCATAGAGCAACTCTAAGGAAAGTGGTACACAAACATTGAAAGGAGACATATTTGTTAATAGGATGATCAATACAAGCACACTAACCTTTCCTTAAGGCAATAAGAACATTAGACGTACTTGGATTATTGCGCTTGGAAGAAGATATGGTGGATAACACATCGTGGTTAGCTGTACTATCTGTACGTTTTTGTCATGAGTAGACTAGCAGCAGAGGCACAATGAGATTGGTGGAATCAATAGCCGGAGGAGATATGATTATATCTTCTTTAACTATAATAGGTAAAGACACAAATTCCACATCAAGAGATTTATTGTCTTTCGAAAAGAACGAAGTTGACTTGAAAAATGTAACAACTGCACATACATTGTTTTTGAAGAGAAGGATTATAGCAATGATAACCTTTTTTCTGTATGAGAGTACACAAGAAAAAGACGTTTAATGGCTTTAGGATCTAATTTATTATGGCTCGATTTCAATTGATGAACAAAGCATACACATCCAAAAACTTTGGGGGGTAAAGAAAACAACAAAGTATTTGGAAGTAAAATATGATTTGGTGATTGACCCACTTGAATGGTTGAGGGCATTTGATTTATTAGAAAATATGCTGCGAGCACTGCATTACTTCAAAAATGTTTAGGAACACTCAACATTCATATGAAGTAATAGAACATGAGTTCCTTAGGTGACGATTTTTCTGTCCCGCAACACCGTTTTGTTGTGGATTGTTGGCACATGATGTTTGATGTAGGATTCCCGTTTCAGAAAAAATATTGGCTAAAGGCTTGTGACATATATTCCTTGGCATTATCGGAATAACACAAACACTTTTAAATTAAATTGAATTTGCACTTCCAAGGGAAAAGTTTTAAAAATAGAGAATAGTTCAGATTTGTCTTTCATTAAATACATGCAAGTCATTCGCAAGAAATCATCAACAAAGGTAGCAAAATACTAATACCACGGACTACTGAAGATTTTAACTAGTTCCCAAACTAAATGAACTAAATAAAGGGAACTAAGCTACACTTTTCACATGTGGTGGAAAAGTAGCACAATGATGTTTCCTCAATTCACACACTTCACACTCTAGATTTAACACAAACTTCGAAGGAAGGACTAACACTTTTAAGAATCCTCAAGGACGGATGACGGAGACGGCAGTGCCACTAGTATAGAGAGATTTCTTCTGTACTATTGCATCAATAATGTCACGATCAAGATAGTACAACTCATTATGTTTATGTCCTCCATCAATCTTCTTCTGGTGAAAGTGGTTTCAAAAGTAGTAGGAGCATGTTGATTTTGCAGATTTTTTAGCAACTTGGAATACTCCTCTTGAGTGAGTCTCATGATTGTTGAGTTGTAGACATAGAATTAACTTTAGAAGGCTCACTGTACTCTCCAACATAGGATGCCTGATTAGCTCATGCCGGCTTCTCATGAATATTTCAATAATTTTCAACTGAGTGATTTGTGAGCCCACAATGCATGCAATTTCTAGGTCCACGACTGCCTTGATTACCTTTGCTATCACGACCTCAATCAATAAAGGGTCCTAAAGCAAATTTGTCATTGGCTCCAAGGCGAGCATACACTTCATTCAGAGATGGCACATCCTTTTCACCCAAGATCTATGCACGAACTAGTTCACACTCATGTTTCAAATTGGATAAGAACATTGCTATAGGAAACCCCTCTTGTTGCTGATGTGGCTTCTACAAATTAGTGGTAAGGGGTTGATATTCATTCAACTCCTCTCACATTGCTTAAAGTTTGGAATAATACTCACCTAGCATTTTGTTGCCTTGTTGGAGCTCAAATATTTCTTCATAGAACTGATATGTATGAGTGATAATTTTGTTGGATGAATACATCTCTCGTAATGTATCCCACACTTCCTTTGCAGTATCCAAAAGCATCACGTTGGCACTAATGGATGATTCCATATTATTCTACAGCCGTGTCTAGTATGATAGTGTGAGCATTCTCTTCGATCCACTGTTTATATGTGCTATAACTTTCATTGGGTTTCTTCGCGGTCAAATATTTTCATTTTTCCTTTGTCGTTAGAAATTCTTAAATGGATTTAGACTACTGGAGATAGTTTGTTCCGTTTAATTTTATAGAGGTTATTTGGACTAAAAAAAGTAGATGGATTTATGAATCCTGTTCTTGAATCACTTCTCACTTCCATCTGGGATAAGGGACTAGAATATATACTGTAAGCTTATACGAACACAGACTGAACTTTTTTTTTTTTTTTTATAACCAAAATTCTATTCATATATCCAAAAACGCCAATTACATTTCGGGCCACCCCTAGGAATAAAAGACCCTAGGGGCAGCCTATCATGAGCCAATCAAAACTGTGCAAAACCTAAAAGAAAAGAAATTGAAGACCGACAAAGAGCCAAGGGAGCCATCAACTCCTAGCCCCCCTATCTCTATTCCTAATCGAACCCAGGCCCACCTTGTCAAGAAACAGAAGACCCCTGACTCGGTCCAGAAGGTCGGCCAGGCTGCTCATATCCGTGGACGATTGCTCCCTACTACCCAACCTAGCCAAGGCGTCCGCCACCTCATTACCTTCTCGGAAGATGTGTCGGAAAAGGAACCTTCCCCTACATCTGAGGTGGATAGTTCTAGCCAGCCAATACCCCCATTTCCAACCAGGGCTAAGGGACCCGTTGAGGAAGTTAATCACGAGTTGAGAATCTGACTCTACTACCACCCTCAACAAGCCATGCTGTAGACACTTCTCGATCCCGTCATGGATGGCCTTCAATTCCGCACTGACGTTCGATCCAATCCCATAAGCTGACACAAAAGCAAACAAAAACTCTCCTTTGTCGTCCCGACAAATCCCGCCTCCACCTGAGTTGCCCGGGTTATCCATTGCCGACCCATCAACATTAATCTTAATCCAACCAGCTGGGGGTTTAACCCATCCAACCACCATTGGGAAGTTGGGAGGAGGAATCCCACGACCGTCGTCCTGATCTCCATTAGACAGCCCCCTGCATCGGACCGGAATGGTGGACCCATTGAAATAGGAGGCACGGCTGACATCCACCCTTCTTATAGTCAGCCCATCCTGTAAGACCGACAACCACCACTTGCACCTAGCAATCAATGCTGCCCCCGACGCAGCCTTATTGTTAAAAATAGCTGCATTCCTGCATTTCCAAATGCTCCACATGATGACGCAGGGAGCCACCATCTTCAGCAACGAGTGAGGCGCGCTGGTCACTGCTGCCCCCCACCATTGGGCTAGCCTAGCGGCAACTGACGACGTGGGAAGAACATGGATACCAAAAATGTTGCCAAAAAACTCCAAGTAGCTCTAGCAATGTGGCTGTTAAGGAAAAGGTGAGAAATTGATTCGGAGGAATGGCTCTGCGCAACATCTCCCTTGCAGCAAACGCATTTTGACGCCAGAGAGATGCCCCGAGCTTGCACTACATCATCAACTGGCACCGCCTTCATCAACACTCTCCATGTAAACAGGGAGATCCGCGGGGGCAGCTTACCATGCCAAATTCCTCTAGCCCAGCTCCTACGAGGAAGGGGCGATCTGCACTTCTCCCAGGCAGACGCGATGGAGAAGTCACCCGAGATGGAAAAAGGCCAGAACGGTGTGTCTGACCCCTGCATTAGGCAGAAACCATGCTGGAAGAAGTGGTCTATCACCCATTGCTGGAAGAAGTGGTCTAACACAGACTGAACTTTTGTGGCCAATGAACATTTAACTTGTACGCTTTACACGGTATGCACACCACACTTGAAGAGAACAACCAACTCACACATCCATATGTTCCATCCAATCACAAGGGTTGATGATCACAAACACGACATCTGACAAAGGCAATCAGTCTACATGTTCACACATCTTAAGAGAGGTGATGATCATAACACTTCATCCCTTTCTCACGCAGGGCCATTATAAAGGCTCAACACAACAAAAGGAAAAGAAACCCTAGGTTTCTTAAAAGATTTTTAGCACAAGAAGGATGAGAGATCCCAACAATAAAAGAAGTAAATAAGGATATGATAGATGGGAGAAAGATGAATTAGCCCAGAAACAAGATTACTCTGATACCATGTAGAATAATCTGCTTGTTACCATGTAGCGTGTGAAAGATGAGAAGAAAAAGAGGAGGAGAAAAGAAGAGGAAAGTCTTAATTCAGTAAGACCTCTCCCTCTCCCGTTTTATAACCAAACAAATGCAATATGACAATTATATCCTCTAAGTAACAAAAGCAAACATACCCAACATATCCTACAAAAGATAATAAGAGAATAAGAGCTAGGTGGGCCATATCCACTTCCATTAACATCATTCAAAAGAGGGGAAAAAGATTGATGCTAAACCGTGTTACCCAAGTAATACTTCAAATTGAAGTTCCAATGTAGATATGGGACCCATTTTGGTGTGTCTAGATAACATAGCCACTAGATGCCACAGGTGACCCAAATGTGGTGCATGAGGAGAATGGCCGAGGAAAATATTGCTTTCAGTAGATGCTTGTGGTGCATGACCTTGATGATTTGATGAGCCAAGGGGCATGTTGGGGTGAGCTACGTCATACGTGTACTTTATGACAGGTGGAACATTCCCAGTATATAGGAGGACATTTCAACAATATTCCGTTCTTATATGAAAAGGAAATAGTAGTACTACATCGTGTGTGGAAAGTTTAAGACAACGGTTGAAGAACTCATTGATGTACTAGTTGATAAAACCCACTTCTCTTGATTGTCAACCAACCAAGGTTTGGTTAATAGTTATTGAGACAGATTCCTTACAATGAAAGTGATGGGGACCAATCTTAAAGGATTCTCCGAAAAGGTCTTTTTTGATTGTCCTCTGACTGTTGTCCCTTGTTCTGTGGGGTTTAAAGATGGATACATGGCTTTCATGTCCATTTATATTCAAGATCTTTTTGAATAGAAGTAGGCTTTGTGGAAAATTGACCTCTTTTGATGTGGTGAGTTTAGTCACATAGTGGCACTAGAGCCATCAAGGGGTTAACCTCCTTTTGCCAATGCCACCCATCCCTTGTGTCTTTTTGCAAATCAAAAGAAATTCGTTCATGCCTTTTGTTTTCGAATTCATTTAGGTGCAGAGGCTGACTTAGCCTTCTTCGGCCTTTATTCTCAATGTCTCTTATGTTCTTCTTGAATTTATTATTATTATTATTTTTTTCTACATTACTTTCTAGCTTGCCTTCGTCATCACTTTGTGGTTGTGCCTGCTTGTGTTTTGCTAATGCTTAACGTTAATTTTAAGATTTAGTGATGGTCGCTTATAGCCACCTCTTGCCATGCTTCATTTTCTTCATGCTTGGGGGCATTCATCTTATGAAAATTTGTTTTATATTTACTTGTTGATTCATATAGAAATATGCTTGGAACTGACTTGGAGGTAAAGATGAGCTTCTCACATCAAGAATATTCCTCAAAGTTTCCATATGATTTTAAGAGAAAAAAATGCTCTCAAGCAAGGTATTTTGTAATGGTAATAGTGGCTGTAATGGCCACCACCATTACCTTTACAGTAAGGGGTGTAACGATTGTTATCGTCTCTCCTTTTTCATTGAAAAAAATTGAAAAACTTGTATTGGCCCCATAATTGACTGTTATGGGGCCATTACGCCTTTTATGGGGGGCGTAACTGTTTCAAGGGCTATAACGGCTGTTATGGTTGGTGTGACCCTGTAATGTATAACAACTGCCACCGTTACCTTTACGTAACGGCCTTCACGGCCCCGTAACAGCCATTACGAGACACCATGCTCTCAAGCTACTTGCAGGATTGTTAGCATGCATCCTTTTTAATTGTTTACACCTTTTTTTTTTTTTACATGATTCAATCCTCTCTAAATTTTCTTGCAACAACACTTACAACTATTTGATAGATGGAAAATCATATGACCATAGTTGCAGTTAAAATCATTTTGGCATTGCGAAATTTGTATTATTGGTATGATATCTTGTAGGAAATATAGAGCAGTCTCTACCTACGACAAACAACAGAATCCAGAGGAAGCGCACAACACCCACCATTTATTATGCCTCGTAAGTATTAAGTCGCTTTGTGCAAATTAGTATTGTTGCTCGAATAATTTTTAAATTCTCTCTCTCTCTCTCTTTTTCTATCGGTTGAAGGCGGACACATTCTCAAATAAGTCAAGTTATTCGTGAATACCGTAAAACATCTTATCGAGTTCAGATGGCAGTTTTGGTAAGCATGCATTCTTTTGGAACTTAACATGTTACTTGAGTTTGTAATGATTTTAAATGCAAAAGATCATTTCTTGAACGTTACAAAAATATCATTACGGGTCCTGTACACTTGTTGTGAAAAATGCAGGAGATGATACCCATGCTTATATTGAACATAATAGTTAGCTTTTGCAATTTCTTTTGCCATTACATCGAGTAGTCCTCACATAGTTGTGGAGTAGTGTAGGATACTTCTATAATTTTTGAGGTAATTAATTTATAGGAATGATTTTTATAATTTCTAACATAATTGATTTATAGGAAAACAAGACTCTTAAAGATGATGGGAGTTAGTTTGTTAAGCCTTGATTGCAAATAGCTTTACTATTTTTCACTTGGTATTGTGTGAACCTCGATGTGAGGACTAGGTGAAACTAGTTTTTTTAAGCCTTGATTGCAAATATCTATAGTATTTTCACTTCATATTTTTGTGAACCTTGGTATTGAGGAGTTAGTTTGTTGAGGCTTGATTGCAAATAACTATAGTATTTTCACTTGATATTTTTATGAACCTTGATATTAAAGAGGAGGATGACGGTGATGAGTTAGTTTGTTAAGCCTTAATCGCAAATAGCTATAAAACTTTCACTTGATATTTTTTGAATCTCGATATTGCTATTAATCTTGTATTGTGCAATCTTTCCTTCCTTAGTTTACTCTTCCTTATGACATGCCTGTTTAATCATTCACGACTTGCATGTATACTTGTACTGGGATATTAAATAGTAGGCAATGTCACCCTTCTTGAAAAGTTAGATGAAAAAAGAGAGAAGAAGATCAGAAGGGTGTTGCACATATTACCCTTTCCCCCCTTAATCAATTTTTTATAACTTAATATCACCCTAATTACAATTAGGAGACTAAAAAAGATGGAAACTAAACATATTAGGAAACCTATTCTTATACGGTACATTGCAGGTGCACAGGGATCTATGTACACCATTAGTGCTTTGTACACCTTTGGTGTACATAAATATGTGTACACTATCACTCCCCCTTAAGCTGGTGGTTGGATATTGTTCATTTCGAGCTTGATACTGATGGTCTTGAGGTGTACTATTGATGAGGCTTTGGTGAAGACATCTGCTAATTGATCTTTTGAATGAACAAATGGCGTATGTAGAAGCTTGATAGCTATTATTATTATTTTTTTTTTTTCCGAATGAAGTGAGTAGTGACAGTCGACTTCAATATGCTTTGCGCATTCGTGGAAGACCAGGTTGGATGCAATACATATGGTTGCTTGATTATCGCAATCTATTGGAATTGGGGATGATGTCCTGAACCTCATATCTTGAAGAATAGCTTTCAACCATGATAGTTCACATGATGCATGGGCCATTGCACAATATTCAACCTTGACAGGGGAGCGGAAAACCATGGATTGCTTAGTCACCACCAAAATGAAAATCTGGCTGCTTGTGGTTGGTTGACCTCCATGTCCTCATCATCATCCAATTGCATCTGTGCCTATGGCTGTGCAACAGGTGCTGCTGCTACATATCCATAATAACTTGAGCATGATGGAAAGAGTAGGTCAACGAAACTTGAGGAAGACCGATTTTGACTAGGAATCGACCTTGATTTCGAGTAAGGATATCCACCACCGCCAGACGAATAGCCATACTGCCGAGACTGTGATACCGATAACAAATAACTAGGATTTAGATCCAGATATCCATATCCATACTGATGATCAGGAGGACTACTCCAACACGAAAGTGGCGCAACAGGCTCCGTGTATCCGTAAGGACTGTAACCATATCCATAATGCCTGTAAGCCTCCTGATGTCCCAGTGCTCTAGGAGTGTCACTGGCTGTATCGTGACTTAGTAGACTCATAAGTCCGACCTCGTGTACCACGTAGGTGCTCATCAGCCTCACGATTTGTAGACGACTATATGATGTGCTGAGCAACACAAGCAGCATGTGCATCAACTGTTATGACTATCAGCATGAGTTGCATTGCTACTACGGTCACCTTCGTTAGCTTCTTCAATAATCGGTTCTAGAGGATGGCTTTGAGCAATTTTTGCAACAAGTTTTGGGTATTCAAGTTCCTCACTTTCAATTGCCTCTTTGCTTTTCTCCCTTTGTTCAAGCCATGGAAGAAGAGGGTCGTCTTCAGCAAAGATATAGTCTAAATTTATTGGACAATATTGCGCTTGGTTGTCAGCTTGTCCGTTTGCTTTCTTCATGTTTTTCTAACGCAACCTCACATTGTAGTGGATAAACATATTTCTTTGCACCTTCATCTCCTTTAATCGATTTCGCTGCTTAGTGTGGATGCGGGTGAAACTGCTCTAATTTCCTTCACAACTAGCAGAAGATGTACATTGACTCCGGATTCTTATTATAATATTCCTCAATGTCTGTGCACTTTCTCCATAATTGACCCGCCATTGAGCTACATAAATAACAAAGAAATATATCATATATTAGTTATTTAGTTTATTAAATTTGTAAAACATACTTTATAGTTTATAACTTAATACCCCTACCTGGATTTGTTCTTTGTATTGTAGCTCGTGCAAGTAGATCTCCAAAGCTGCCCATTGCTAGTTCATATATCTCTACTTGTGAAATAGTAGCTAATAATAACTACCATAACTTTCAAACTCTACGTTATACAATCTATATATGTAAATGATTGTTAACTTCATTAATAGAATCAACCTATTGGTTAACGTTTGGCTCCAACCTTTTTAAAACATTCTTCAAACCGATAGTAATCTCATCAACATCTTTATATGTAGTCGCATATTGGAATTGTGGGTTTAAAAAGAAGCCTGCAAGTTGATTAAAAGAGAGAACAATAGAACATATCAAGTTATCAACACTACATAAAGAACCGAAGGAAAAAAGAATAACTAAATTTAATCACTATAACTTATGTTTACCTGCCGTGTGGAGATCACGGTGAATCTATCAATTCCAGCACCTATTGATGAGCTTCCAATATTCCTTGTAGTGTTTACAAGCATGTTTAATTGACAACTTTGCTGTGTCCATCACTTCAAAAAGAAAGCCCATTGTCAGCCTATCATCACTTTCCAGTTTCCACCAGTCGAAGAACCTTTACCAAAGGTTCCATTGCTTTCATAATTTCTTCGACTTTCTTCCAATACTTGTTGTCTCTTAAAATTGCACACATCTCCACATGCGTGCTACTCGTCTTTTGTCCGTACTTCGAGTTGAGCCATTGCCGAGATCCAACCATCTCGCTAAGTGCCCCTCTATGATTGTATAGATTCTCAATGGCTATGAACTTTGTGGCGAATCTAGTTGCTCCTGGCCTTAACAACTCTTGACCGCCCCTGAATTTCTTTATAAGAGCAGTTCTCTAATTGTGATTGTAAATATATGTCGTGATCGATCTTGCCTTTTCAACCAGTATCGACACATTAGGCTTCTTTTCAATACCCTCAAGGATGAGATCACTGCAGTGTGTTGCACAAGCTGACCGAAATAGATGATGCCTCTTCACCATAAGATGTATGCCTGCTAGTTTATATGTTGTCTCATTATCAGTGATAGTCTGTGTTAGTAGGATTGATAACATACTTACCATAAATAAATTGTACAGTTATTTAGGAAACAAATCTGTAAATATCTTTCCTGAATTAGGCGATATAGATGCTGTAATTAGGTGATATTATGCTGTAATTAGGGGATATAGATGCTGCTGTAATTAAGGTATATAGATGCTGTAATTAGGTGATATTATGCTGTAATTAAGGGATATAGATGCTGTAATTAGGTGATATTATGCTGTAATTAAGGGATATAGATCTGCTGTAATTAGGGGATATAGATGCTGTAATTAGGTGATATTATGCTGTAATTAGGGGATATAGATGCTGCTGTAATTAAGGGATATAGATGTTGTAATTAGGAGATATTATGCTGTAATTAGTAGATATAGATGCTGCTGTAATTAGGGGATACTGTAATTAAGGGTATATTGTAATTAGGGAAAATGATTTCTATATAAGAAAAGGACCACTCGATTGAGGGTCATTGAGCAAATCTGACATGGTATCAGAGACACTCTCTGCAACCTTGTCTTTGGTCCAATTTTCGTGGTTCTAGGCTCTGGTTTTCTGATTTCTTGGGTGCGGGTTTTGGTTTGCAGTTTTTTTTTTAGTGCATTTCGAGAGATTCTAGTTATGGCTAACAACTCCAACTTAGAAGTCTTTCAAACTCGGTTTACAGGGAAGAATTATGTTGCCTGGGAGTATCAATTTCAACTTTTTGTCATGGGAAAGGAGTTGTGGGGTCATGTTGATGGGAGTGATCCAGCACCTACCGATCCTACGACGTTGTTTCAATGGAAGGTGAAAGATGCGCGCGTGATGACTTGGATTCTTGGTTCTATTGATCCACTGCTTATACTCAATTTAAGGCCGTACAAGACGGCTAAATCAATGAGGGAGTACTTGAAAAAGGTCTATCATCACGATCATTCCGCCCGGGGATTTCAATTGGAAACTGATCTTGCTGCCTATTCCCAGGGTACACTCTCTGTTCAGGAATATTTCTGTGGTTTTCAGAATTTTTAGGCTGAGTTTTTCGACATTGTGTATGCCGACGTGTCGGCCGAGTCCCTCTCTGCTGTTTAAGCAGTCCATGAAGTTAGCAAAAGAGACCAGTTTTTAATAACACTAAGGCCAGAATTCGAGTCTATTCTCTCCAACCTGATGCACAGGGATCCTTCACCATCTCTTGACGTGTGTTTTGGAGCACTTCTTTGAGAGGAACAACGTCTTCTTACTCAATCTTCGCTTCCGCAAGAGAATGTTGTCGCATACGCTGCTCAAGGCAAAGGGAGGGTTCGAGACATGCGTACAGTTCAGTGCTACAGTTGCAAAGATTATGGGCATATTGTTGCCCATTGTGCTAAAAAGTTCTGCAATTACTGTAAACAGAAGGGGCACATCATTAAAGAATGCACAACACGTCCTCAAAACCGACCCGTGAATGCTTATCATTCTACTGCTACTGGCCACACTCCGGATGGGGTAACCAGTACTCAAAATCTCGCTCGAGTGTCATCTTCCACTGCTGCTACACCTGCCCTTACACCAGAAATGGTGCAGCAAATGATTGTATCGACATTTTTCGCTTTAGGGCTACAAGGTAAGGGTATTATACGTACTATACCCTCTCAATCTTGGCTTGTTGACTCCGCTGCATCCAATCACATGACCAGTTCTCCTCATATGCTTCGCAATGTTCATAAGTGCACTGGTTCTTCTAATATTCAAGTTGCTAATGGCCATCATTTACCGATTACTGGGGTTGGTGATATCGCACCATCACTGACCAATATTTTTGTATCACCTGGGCTTTCTACGAGTCTTATCTCGGTTGGACAATTAGTGGATGATAATTACAATGTTCAGTTTTCTCGTGATTGCTGTCATGTGCAGGATCCGGTGTCGCGGAGGACAATAGCGAAGGGGCCTAAACTTGGGAGACTCTTTCCATTATACTTTTCCATTCCTAGTATCATTTCTTTGGCTTGTACTACTGTCTCCAATAATTGTGAAATATGGCACAAACGTTTAGGCCATCCAAACAATGTTGTTTTATCTCATTTGCTAAATTCTGGTTCGTTGGGAAAAAAAGATTCTTCTTTGCCTCATGCTTTGTCTTTTGATTGTTCTACGTGTAAAATTGAAAAAAGTAAGATTCTTCCATTCCCTTCTTCCGGGAGTAGGGTAAAGAATTGCTTTGACCTTGTTCATAGTGATGTATGGGGCATTACTCCTGTCATTTCTCATGCTCATTATAAATATTTTGTGACATTCATAGATGACCATAGTCGGCATACTTGGATATATTTTCTGTGCTATAAGTCTGAAGTCTTTGCTGTTTTCAAATCATTTCTAGCATATGTTGAGAATCAATTTACCACTAGCATTAAGACTTTACGATTTGATTCTAGTGGAGCATATGTCTCATGAATTTCTTGAGTTTTTTCGTCACAAAGGAATTGTTTCTCACTGCTTGTGTCCTTATACGCCTCAACAGAATGGCGTGGCTGAGTGCAAAAATCGACATTTGTTAGATGTTGCTAGGACCTTGTTACTTGCATCTTCTGTTCCTCCTAAATTTTGGGTTAAAGCTTTAGCTACAGCATATACTTGATTAATAGGTTGCCTTCTAGAGTGCTAAATTTCAACTCTCCATTCTATTGTCTGCATAAACAACACCCTAGCTTTCTTGACTTACACAAACTCTCTGCGCAATCTATGAAATGTGTCTTTATGGGATATAACTTATCTCAAAAAGGATTTGTGTGCTATGATGCTTCTTCCAATAAATTTCATATATCTTGTAATGTCGTTTTCTTTGATTATCAATATTTCTTTCCTAGTTCTATTGCATCATCTCCTGCAGTTTCTGTTCTTCCTCACTTCGATGATTTGATGTGCCCTCCTGAACGCTTCAAACCTGGTTTTGTGTATGAATGCCGTCGACCAACTTCACCCCTTCCTGAGTCTGATCTGCCACCTGATCTTGTTTTGCACCCTCCTCGACAATCTGGCCGTACTTCTCATCAACCGGATAGGTATGGTTTCCCTCATACCTCCTTCATAGCTACCTTATCAACTGTGTCGATTCCTAATTCCTACGCACAAGCTGATAAACATGAGTGTTGGAGAAAGGCTATGCAGGAAGAACTTTAAGCTCTTCAAGAAAATCTGACTTGGGACATGGTCCCTTGTCGTTCTCATGTCAAGCTAATTGAGTGTAAGTGAGTTTTTTCTGTGAAACTTCGGTCCGATGGGTCTGTGGACCGTTATAAGGCTCGTTTGGTTGCCCTTGGTAACCGCCAGGAGTATGGGGTTGACTATGAGGAGACCTTTGCTCCTGTCGCTAAAATGACAATTGTGCGTACTATTATTGCCATTACAGCCTCTCAGGGATGGTCCCTTTGCTAGATGGATATGAAGAACGCATTTCTTCACGGTGATTTACAGGAAGATGTTTACATGACGCCTCCTCCTGGCCTCTGCTCGTTGCTGACGTCGAATGTGTGTAAGCTGAAGTGCTCTCTGTATGGTTTGAAACAGGCTCCCTGGGCTTGGTTTGATAAGTTCTGGGCTACCTTACTTCGATTTTCTTTCATCTAAGGCCAATATGATTCTTCGTTGTTTCTTCATACGACTTCTGTTGGTATTGTTCTTCTTCTGGTTTATATCGACGACATTGTCATCACTGGGACTGATTCTGCCCTCATTGATCAACTCAAGCAACATCTTCATGATTCATTCCATATGAAGGATCTTGGTCCTCTCCGGTATTTCCTCGGTTTGGAAGTTCAGTCCGACTCCTCTGGGGTTTTCCTGCATCAGCATAAATACACGGAGGACTTGATTTCCTTGTCTGGTTTGCAGGACTCCTCTTCCGTGGATACCCCTTTGGAAGTGAATGTCAAGTATCGACGTGAGGAGGGGGATCTCCTTCCTGATCCCATGGTGTTTCGACAGTTAGTTGGTAGTCTTAATTATCTTACTATTACATGGCCTGACATCTCCTTTGCTGTCCAGCAAGTCAGTGAATTTATGCAGTCTCCTCGCCACCTTCATCTTGCCGCGGTTTGCCGAATTATTCGATATCTCCGGGTTTCCTCTCACCGTGGCTTGTTCTTCTCTACTGGTACTCCTCTTCGCCTTGTGGCTTTTAGTGATGCTGACTGGGCAGGATGTCCTGATACTCGCCAGTCTGTCACCGGGTGGTGTTTGTTTCTTGGTGATTCACTTATCTCTTGGAAGAGTAAGAAACATGATCGTGTTTTTAAATCTTCCACTGAGTCCGAGTACCGTGTCATGTCAGCAACCTGCTCGGAGATTATGTGGCTCCGTGGCTTACTTGCTGAAATAGGTTTTCCTCAGTCTACGCCCACTCTTCATGCTGATAATATGAGTGCTATTCAGATCGCTACTAATCTCGTCCATCACGAGCGTACCAAACATATCGAGGTGGACTGCCATTCTATTCGGGAAGCTGTTGATACTCGGGTTATCTCTCTTCCACATGTCTCAAGCGACCTTCAGATAGCAGGCGTCTTCACCAAAACTATGACACGACTACGCCAATAGTTTCTTGTTGGCAAATTGATGCTTCTTGATCGACCAACATCAATTTGAGAGGGGATGTTAGTAGGATTGATAACATACTCACCATAAATAAATTGTACAGTTATTTAGGAAACAGATCTGTAAATATCTTTCCTGAATTAGGTGATATAGATGTTGTAATAAGGTGATATTATGCTGTAATTAGGGGATATAGATGCTGCTGTAATTAGGAGATATAGATGCTGTAATTAGGTGATATTATGCTATAATTAGGGGATATAGATGCTGCTGTAATTAGGGGATATAGATGCTGTAATTAGGAGATACTATGCTGTAATTAGGGGATATAGATGCTGCTGTAATTAGGGGATATAGATGCTGTAATTAGGAGATACTATGCTGTAATTAGGGGATATAGATGCTGCTGTAATTAGGGGATACTGTAATTAAGGGATATATTGTAATTAGGGAAAATGATTTCTATATAAGAAAAGGACCACTTGATTGAGGGTCATTGAGCAAATCTGACAGTCTGCACCACATTACTTTTCCCAATTTCTTCTACCATTCTATCCATCAGGCCAAATACATGCTCATCATTCTTCACTTCATCAGATGAGTTGATGGCTTTAATAAAGACTGTACCCAAGTAGGAGTAGACAATGAAATTTATCATACTCAATCTGGTTGGGCCAGTCCAACCATCACACATGATTGTGCATCCTCTACTTGCCCATATGTTACTAAATGATTGTACATAAGTCCACACTTCCTGGTACACTTCATTTGAATACCTTGAATCTATGTCATAAGAACTGGGCACTTTAATCCCAAGTCCAGCATCAACTGTTGCATCCACAAACACCTGAAAGTATGGGCAATCGGCAACATGTGGATGAATACTATTATTCACCCGCTTTTCCAAGATCATCCACTATTTGCTTTGACCACATATGTTTCAATTTCTTTTGCGTGCTAGTGGCCTTTTTCAATTTCTTTTGCGTGCTAGTGGCCTTTTTAAACACCATTTCATCCCCAGGAGGTGCTCATGGCTCCCTCTCGTCATCAAGATTGTGAATAGGCGGTAGGGGGGGGTTAGGCTGAGAAGGGTGTGGCTCTCGTGGTCGGGTGGTAAATGCACGACGTAACCCCACTCTAATGCCCTCAAATAATCCTCTACTATCATGCCCACTACCACTCCCCCTACCCACATCATGAACTGAACCAGTCCTCCCAAACATTCAACGTTGCTCCTCATCCTCACTGTGAGCTCGTAAATTTTCCCTCTTCGCAATTGACACCTCACTATATGAATCGTTCCTTGACTCAATGTCCTCATTAGGCAACGCCAAGGATCCCCAAACACCTCTGCTCTACATTGGTCAAGCGTAGCCTTCTTCTCCTTATCCCTCATTGCCTTTTTACCTTCTTCATCTCTCCCTTACTGCCTGAGGGACACTTGGGCACCCTGAAACTTGACCCTTTTGATGGGCCAAGTGTTGTTTTAATCGGATTATGCCTCTTTTCACACTCATAATGTAAAACTTGCACATTATTTGCTATATACTCTGGTACTTCCACCTATCCTTACTCTATACTTCCACCCTACACCTTCATTCTCATTTTTAGCCATCCAAAATGCACAAGTGCTCGAAATAATTTCTCCATGAAGATAATTACGTGGAATGTGAGGGGATTGGGCCAGCATGCCAGAAGGAGTTAGGTAAGGCAATTTTGAAACTACAAGAACCTCAAATTGTCACATTTCAGGATACCATGATGCATAAATGGGATAGGTGTCTTAGGGCTTCATTGCAGGCTTGTAGATAGTTTGATTGGGTGGCTTTGAAAATGGATGTTCTCTGCAATATATGGCCCTGATGATCATACTACTAGAAATCAGTTGGTGGGAAAAGCTTAATGAAGTTAGAACTTAGAAACAGGTGGGAGGTCCCGTGGTGTCTATGGGCTGACTCCAATGTTGTTCGATATCCTAACGAGAAAATGGGTCAGCATGTATAGGAGCATGTGGGAGTTTTCCAATTGGGTCGAATCCTCATTGATCTTCTGCTAATGGGAACCAGATTCACATGGCCCAATGATCAAGATAAACTTGTTATGTCCAGGTTAGACAAATTGTTGATCTCCAAGGAGTGGGATGAGTTGTTCCTTAACACAATCCATCAGGGACTCCCTAGAGTCATCTTCTATCACTCTCCCATTTCTCTAGAGGTGAGTGAAGAGTCCCGAGGTCAATTGTCACGGGCTATATGTTCAAAGGAAGGTGATGGGAACACAAGTTATTTCTGTGAGATATCAAATGTGAGGAGAAACAACCACATCCATTGCCTAAGAGCATAGGAAATGAGATAGAAAGAAAATATGAAATATGCATGGAGACATCAGTTTTTACAAAAATCCTCTCAAGGGGGACGGGTGAGTTTGGTTGACCCTAAATGGTATTGCATGTGATTGTATAGAGGACTGGACATGGCTTGGGTGGAGAGACAAATTGAAAAAGAGTAGGTGCTCAAAGCCATCAAATCCCTAGGGAGGGACAAAGGCCCAGGTTCAGACAACTTCCTTATGGCCTTCTTTCAACTTTTATAGTACATAGTCAAAGGGGCTTTGATTGATTTCTTCTCTGAGTTTTATGATAGGGTGTATCTATCCAAGGACCTTGGCGCAACTTTTGTCTTCTCGATCCCCATGGTGTAGAGAGCTTAGAAAATTATCGACCGATCAGTTTAATAGGCAACCCATATAAAATCCTTGCCAAAATCCTCGCTTTTAGATTAATAAAGGTGCTTGTACATGTTACATCGAAGGCTCAAGGGGCATTTTTGTTCAGTAGGCAAATCTTGAATGACACCTTGATAAGTCATAAGTGCATTGACTCTAGATATAGTACTAGAATGTTGGATGTGATTTGCAAATTCAATATGGAGAAGGCATATGGTTATGTGGGTTCGGAACTTTTAACATACATACATACATATATACACACATACATACATACATACATACATATATATATATATATATATATATATATATATATATATATATATATATATATATATATATATATATATATGACTTAGTCTCTTTATCCTTTTGCTGTTGCGGCTCTTGAACCATAGCCGGTTCATCATTTTCTTGAGACAGTGGCTCATCCTCTGGTATTTTTACCGGTTGCATTATCTTGTTATCGACCTCTTTTCCACTTCTCAAGGTAATGATGGCCTTAGCTTGTTCATTTGGCACGTTTGCTTTCAAACGGATGCCATTTGGATTGTTTAAGAGCCGCAACAGCAAAAGGATAAAGAGACTAAGTCATATATATATATATATATATATATATATATATATATATATATATATATATATATATATATATATATATATATATATATATATATATATTGGAAAGATTAGTTTTCATAACGAAATGGCGAAGATGGATGATGTAATGCATGGGATTGACGCACTATATGGATCCTCTAAAGAGCTCTCGGGGCCTTAGGGAAGGTGATCACCTCTCTCTCTTTCTCTCTCTCTCTCTCCTTTTCTCTTTACTGTTGTGGGAGAGGCTCTTAGCAAGATGCTTGAAAAGGATAGGAAGTCTTGGTTCATCCAAGGTTTTGTGGTAGAAAACACAAAATTTCAAATTACCGATCTTCAATATGTGAATGACATCCTTCTGTTTTGTGGGGTAGATGGGAGGTAGGTGGATAATTTGTGCAAGATTATTCATTGCTTTGAAGTGGTATTGGGTCAGAAGATAAATATCCACAGAGGCTTACTTCTGGGAGTGCGCTAAGTGAAGATGAGATCAAATACTATGCACAACTATTTGGGTGTAAGAAAGGGAAACTTCATCTGTTTATCTTGGCCTTCCGCCATGCATTGGGAAAGTGGCAACACATTTGTTGGGCTTGGTTAAAGAAAGAACTCAATGGAAGTTATTGGGGTGCAGAGTTAGCATCGTTCATTTGGGGGATACATTACGTTGGTAAAAGTTTTAATCCTTGTGTTTTTTTTTTTTTTTAAAAAATAAAAAATCAAAACACCCAAAATCCTCATTTTTTCAATGTTTTGCAATTGCTCTTCATTTCTCATCTTTCCTAAGGCATTATCGATCAACATTATGCACACATTAAGGATTAAAACTTTAGATTAGAGCATGTTGGACAGATTGAAGCTTTGTGGGCCGTTTTGGGGAAAAATCGGAAAAAGAGGTAAATGTTCATTTCTTTTTTAAATTTCTTGCTGGATATAGTTTCTATGAAGATTACAACACCATATCAACCACATCTTGCTAGATTAGTGGTCGATTTAGTTTTTTTTTTTTTTTTTTAATAATAATAATTATATATATATATAAATGTTGTTATTTTTAAATAGAAAATGGGAAAAATCAGTTTACTTATTAAATATTTTAGTGTGGATGATTCCAATTGATGTAGGATGGTTACATGTACAAAATCATGCCATAGATTATGGATTTTATCCTCATTTGATATTATATTATATATGTATGTGTGTGTGTGTGTGTGTGTGTAAATTTTAGCTAATTTTTGCATGAATAGTGGCTATGATGAAAAAATCCCCAAAAAATTATAATTTTTGCTTAGTATTGAATGTGGATGCTTAAAACAGATGTGGGATACTTACATGTATAAGTTACAATGTTATAGATTAAGGATTTTAATCCCATTTTATATATTTTTTGTAATTTTTTATTTCAACTAATTTTCACACGAACAATTATTATAGGAAAACCCCCCAAAAAATTACTATTTTTGTTTATAACTAAAGGTGGATTCTTCAGATAGCTGTAGGATGCTTACATGTATAACATCATGTCATAGAGTAGGGAATTTAACTGCATTATATATATATATATTTTTTGTAATTTTTTAATTTCAGCTGATTTTTAAATGAACAGTGACTATGAGGAAAAAATTAAAAAAATTTTATTTATTTTTGTTTAATATTGAATGTGGATGCTCCAAAATAGATGTATGATGCTTACATGTACAACACCATGCCATAGGTTTGAAATTTAACCCCATAATATTATATATATATATATATATATATATATTTATAATTTTAGCTGATTTTTGCATGAACAATGACTATGAGGAAAAAAACCACAATTTTTTTTTTTTATGAGGATGCTTACATGTATAACACCTTGCTATAGATTAGGGACTTTAACACTATTATATATATATTTTTTGTAATTTTTTAATTTCAACTCATTTTTGCATGAACAATGATTATGAGGGAAAAAACTCCAAAAGAATTATTATTATTTGTTTAATATTGAATATTGATACTTCTAACAGATGGAGGATGCTTGTAATACATATACAACACCATACTATAGATCATGGATGTTAACCCCATTTGATAACTTCTTCTTTTTTTTTTTTTTTTTTAAATTTAAATTAAAATTTTTGTTGTTGTTTTTGAATGAATAATGACTATGAATAAACATGTGAAAAAATTGTTACTTATTTTAACTTCATGTTGATACCATTTATATGTATAGTAACTATATTTATTTGTTTATATTATGGGCAGGTGAGGAGCTTGATTTGTTTTCGTTTAAAGGCTTTAGAGTTAGACAACTTAGACTTTAATACTTTGGAGTTTAGACTTTAGTCTACACTTTATGCATTAGTTTGCTTTACACTATTCATTTGGAAAACAACAAATAAGAAGAAATAAAAAAAATGATCAAATGAGGTTAACATCCCTAATCTGGGACTGATGTTGTACATGTAAGCACCCTATATCTGTTTGAAGCATCCACATTCAATATTAAATTAAAATAGGATTTTTTTTCCTCACAGTCATTGTTCATATAAAAATTAGCCGAAATTTAAAAAATTACAAAATATATAAAATGGAGTTAAAATCCCTAATCTATGGCATGATGTTATACATGTAAGCATCTTATGTTTTTTTGAAGCATCCACATCCACACTCAGTAACAAACAAGTTTTTTTTTTTGTTCTTGTCCTTGTAGGCACTATTCATGTGAAAATCAGTTGAAATTTAAAAAATTAAAAGAACATATAAAATGGGGTCAAAATCCATAATCTATGGGATGGTGTTGTACATGTAAGTATCCCCCATTTGTTTGAAGCAACCATTTTTGATAATAAACAAAAATAACTATTTTTTTTTTTCTCATAGTCATTGATCATGAGAAAATCATCTAAAATAAAAAAATTACAAAAAAATATAAAATGAGGCATGTTGTTATACATGCAAGAATCTTATATCTGTTTGAAGCATCCATATTCAATAATAAACAAAGAAAATAATTTTTTGGGTTTTTTTAATCCCTCATAGTAACTTTTTTTTTAAAAAAAAAGAAGAAGAAGAAGAAGAAAACTTAACTTTGCATTTCAACGAAAGTTGAACACTTTACAACATGGACATTTCGGGCAGGCCCACCGACAAAATGGCGAGGGCCCACCTATCGTAAGACATGAAAGAGAAGAGAAACACAAACAGACAAGGAGGAAGCTAGACTTCCCTCAAGTTGCCCAGGCCCATTCTATCCATGAAGAACAGTTCACGAATGGGCTTGGAGAGATCTCCCAGTGATCGGAACATCTTGTCCCGTTGACCATCGCTCCCCAATCTGGCGAGGGCATCTGCCACTACGTTAGCCTCTCGAGAGGTGTGAGAGATGCGTACATCCATGTTGCTCATGAGAGAGCAGATTCTTGACTTCCAGTACCACAAGGGCCACGTGCTGAGATCATGATGGAGGATGGAGGAGACCACCGACTTAGAGTCACTTGCAATCTCCACCTTTGAGAAGCCCAGCCTGGCGCACTCCTGAAGGCCGTCCAGGATAGCTCCAATCTCCGCCCTCGTGTTGGAGCCAAACCCGTAGGCAAAAGAGAAAGCGAACATGAAATCACCGGAGGAGTTCCTTCCAACGCCACCACCACCAGACGGGCCCAGATTGCCCAAAGCTGACCCGTCAGCATTGAGCTTTATCCAGCTTGGATGAGGCCTGGTCCACTTCACCACTTGGAACCTGGGGTTGAAGGGAGTGGGAGGAGCAATCCCCAAGGCAGCCAGCGAGGGAAATCGCAGAGGATAGGGATGGAGGGAAGAGAACCTGGAGGGAAGGGACGATCAGTCTAGTCCAGTGAAGGATGTTGCGGATAATTTTGTCGCAACTGGTGGCGGAGCTGTCGAACCAGGCTGCATTTCTTGCCTTCCACAATAACTGTTCATGTGAAAATCTGCTGAAATTAAAAAAAATTACAAAAAATAGAAAATGGGCTTAAAATCTCTAATCTATGATATGGTGTTGTACTTGTAAGTATCTAACATAAGTTCGAAGCATTCGCATTCAATATTAAAAAACATAATTTTTGGGGTATTTTCCTCAATAGTCACTGTTCATACAAATATCAACTGAAATTAAAAAAATTACAAAAAATTAAAATGTGGTTAAAATTCCTAATCCATGACATGGTTTTATACATGTAATCATCCTACATCAAACTCAAATATAAAATAAATAAACTGATTTTCTCCATTTTCTATGTAAAAAGCAACAACATTTAAAAACAAATAAAAAAATTATTCACCAAATTGACAACGAATCTTGCAAGACGTGGTTGGTTTGGTGTTGTAATCTTCATAAAAACTATTTCCAGCAAGCATTTAAAAAAGGAAATGAAAACTTACCTTTTTTTTTCTTCTCAAAATGGCCCATGGAGCTTTAATTTGTCCAACTCGCTCTAGTTTAGAGTTTTAATCCTTAACGTGTGCACATTGTTGGTCGGAAATGCATTAAGAAAGATGAGAAATGAAGAACAATTGTTAAAGATAGGAAAAAGTGAGGATTTGGGGCATTTTTATAGAACCATTTTTTTACTATTACGGTTGTAATGGCCATTACGCACCGTAATAGCCATTACACTTCCCGTAACGGCATTGATTTTTAACCCTGACCAATTTAGCCTCGAATCGCGTTATAGTGAATGCCGATACTGTTACGTAACGACTATTACGACCATCTAACTAATACGCCACTCATTGGTTTGCAGAGGAAAAATAAAAACTTGTGGAATAAGGTGTTGCCATGCAAATATGGTGAGGAAAATGGGCGTTGGTTTACGGCTTCATGTTGATACAGAGCCTTGGGTATCTGGAAGGCAGCCCTAAGAGTGGCAAATTCTTTTAGAGAGGGAATTTGCTTTGTTCCAAGAGATGGGTCTTGCATAAGGTTTTGTGAAGACAAATGGTGTTGCATGAGATCTTTTAGTACAACTTTTCCTTATTTATACCAAGTGGTGTTTGTGAGATATGTTTGGAGTGCTCAATGCATCAGAGGATGGGGGAGCAATCGTTATTGAATACACTGTTTATAAATCTTCTCGACTAGGAGATTAATGAGTATGTGATAATGATGGATTTACTTCATATTCTTGGAAAAATTAGGGATAGTTGATTTTAAAACAAAGATATTAAAAATGGTTACATAACGATAGCCACAACAACCATTGTGCATTATGGGGTTGTAACGACCGTTATTTTTTTCCTCACTGGCCTCATAATAGGGTTGAAACAATTTATTTATTTTTTTAATTTTTAACGGACGTAATAGTTGTTACAGCCACCGTTATCATTATGAAATACAATGATTTGAAAGTCGAGCAAATTTGGAGCTTCTACGGTTAGATCCTTTTGCTTAGTTCTTCAAGTATCTCATTTGTAGTAGGAAAAGGATCCAATCCGTCAAATTTGGAGGTACCTAGGTCCTAGTTACATGGTGGCTTTTGGATGGCTTGCTGAAAAAAAAAAACGAGACTCTTACGCTGAATAATCTAACCAAAAGACAGATGATCATTCCCAATGGTTGCATTTTGTGCCTTCAAGATGAGGAAAACATGGATAATCTTTTATTGCATTACCCTTTCTCCAGGCAAGTTCAGGAAAGGTTCTTCCTACTTTTGGAGGTTTAATGGGTCATGTGCCCTCGTTGGTATGGGGACTTGCTCTCCATGTGGCATGATAACATGAATTGGAAGAAGAAATGGATCATATGACAGCTGGTTCTCTTATCCATCATGTGGTTAGTTTGGTTTGAACGCAATTCCAAGACCCTTAATGACAAGGCTTTAGGTCCACATCAAGTGTTTCATAAGGCTAAATGGTTGGTTATTGAATGCAGTAGAGCTGGCAAAGCATTTGATGAATGCCCATTGGGGGCTTTTCAGTGTAGCTGGGGCAAGTCCCCCCATCGTGCTAGTTGGGTGATCTCTCATCGTCCTTTGTTTCCTTTTTCTCCTTTCTTTTAATAAGATTTTAAAAATCCTATAGAAAAATCTTTTAATTGACAAGATTCGCCTTTTTTTGCAGTGCCATTGGCCCCTAGCTTATTGTATTCATCTTCATGAAGTTGAATTGTAGCTTGAAATTCTTTTTATCTTTTTGTAAAAAGCATACCATGCCCATTCTCTTCAGGCAAATGAGCAACTAGTCAGTTAAAATTGATATGCATTTGAATTTCTAGTTGAGAGTATTTCTAGAAACCCTCATAATGCAGGGGCATTTTCACACCGAGCTCGAGTGGGGTCGCCTGTGGGATGCAGGGGCACAGTCGGGGTAGGTGGGGCCCATGGGGGAGGTCTCGTGTTCGAGACTCCTCATCGGGGGTGATTAATGCGCATTTCACACCGGGCTCGAGTGGGGTAGCTTGTGGATACGGGGACACACTCGGGGTGGGCGGCCTGTGTGAGGCGGTACTCATGTGATTTGGGGCCCACGAGGGGGGTTCGGTCAAGGTCCTAACCCATGAGATGTGGGGCCTAAGCTATGAGATAAAGGGATTAATTCGCCATACTCTAACAGTTTGACCTTTTAGAGCAAGTGGTTAATTATTCTGCATCACCTCATTATCTTATTTTTCTTTGATACAATATCATTACCATCTGTACCAATTAATCATTCATAAAAAAAAGAATATCCTTACTAGTTCTTGATGAAGACATCCGAGCACCATCCGGAGGAGGGCTGAGCCAGTCTCCTTATGGCTAGATGACCATTACATGGGGCTCACATGGCCCAATTCACATTCCTAGCCACGTTAAAGACCCCACGTGCATGTTCGTGCATCTTTGAAGACCCCACACTGGGAAGATGCTCGTGGGCCATCGGACCTTGATGGACACATCGGACCGTTGGATTGGGTGGACACGATGATCGGACCGTTATATCATCATCATCAGACATCTTGATCGTGGACCCCTATGGGCCACGAAATAATTTAGTTATTTACATGCTTCGTTATTTTTGGTATAACTTATATTTGTGTTAAGATTAGGGAGTTAGAAACAACTTTTAATGAGAATCTTATCTAGGAGCACCTTTTTGTAAAAGGTCTTTTCTCAGACTATAAAAGAGAAATTGGGGGGGGGGGGGGGGGGTCCTAATGCAATTATTTTGAAAAAAAAAGCATTGTCTTCTCTTCTTTATGTGATTTGAAGAATACTCCATGTGATTTGGAGCTTGGGTGTGGTGTGATTCCATTCCCCATTCAACAGAAGTGCGAGGCTTCTATTTATCATCTTCCTTCTTTTTTCCCTTTTATCCAAAAAGAGGTATTTTTCTCAAAAACTTCATCTCTTATTTCTTTCCCATCTAAAACCATCCAAATCATCTTTTTCTTCAAATTTTCATAATCTAAGTTCAACTCTAACTGAAATCAACCATTCAGGACCCCAAAACGCTAGCCAACGACTAACACCTGTGACCGTACAACCACATGTGCGAGCCCCTAGGCTGACCGTACGAACAACCCCACAATCCCTCGATTTCCCCTTGCTTCCTCCATTAAAACCCTTTGATTCCCCATCCTTAACTGTACCTATGAACCCTAACTCTAACCCTAGATTCTCTAATTCCATAATTTTCACAAATTCCTAAACCCTAAATCTCTCATTTCCATAATTGACCCAAAATCCCTAACTTCCCTTCATCCAAAACCTTAATTCTGCTCTACCAATACCTAAATCCATCAATCCCCTTAACCAATTCACCCAATTTAGCCCTAATTTCATCTTTTTCCCAAATTCTAAAAAAACCCTAATTCCAAAATCCCCAATTCTCATGAACCCTAATTTTTCAAATTTCAGATTTCTCCATTCCTAACCCTAATCATAGAACCCACAAGTCAGTCCCTTGAGTGTGGAACGTGCCTATGCTAAATTGGAAGTTCTACCCTTCCATCGGGCCTAGTTTTAATTTATTTATATGATTTCTTAGCATGTAGGCATGTGATTTACGTTAAATCATATTTTATTTCCTATTGTTTACTCTGAATTACACAGTGGGTTAACATCTTTTGTTAATTGAATTACTTTATAGACTTTTGGGTTAACTTTTTTGTTAATTGAATTACTTTATAGACTCTTTCATAATCTCCACGTAGCATGCTAGCATTAAATCATGTGTCATGCATCGATTCTATTTGAGAGTTGTATGTTTCTTCACTATAACGGTATAATGATTTCCCCTCATAGAAATCATCTATAATTTTAATTTACTGTTGTTTCCTTGCGTGATCCTTTGCAGGCATCGCGTAAACACTATTGCACCAACAAGCATGTTTGCATGAAAGAGAATGTCGATGAGGAGTGGTGCAGTTCCGCAACTTAGAAGAGCATTTCACTTCATTTGTTTCTTTATCTTCTGCTAAATTTGTTTGTTGTGATTTTTCCAGTAAGTTGCTCTTAAAGGACCCAAATGTGGGATGTCACGAATTCAAGTGAGTTCCCTTTTAATTTACTTTTAGATTCTTGGTATACCTTGATTTCCTAATGTCCATGTAATAAATATTGTCCAACCTCTTACACAAACAGAAATGTGCATAAACTCAAAGCTCATCCTTTGCTTCAGAAAGACGGCTGCCTCGAGGCTCATGATATTG
The DNA here is from genome assembly GCF_029962835.1 of Magnolia sinica. Classification (NCBI taxonomy): domain Eukaryota; kingdom Viridiplantae; phylum Streptophyta; class Magnoliopsida; order Magnoliales; family Magnoliaceae; genus Magnolia; species Magnolia sinica. Next base: position 87,460,423 of record NC_080576.1, on the reverse strand, counting down.
AAGATCTTGTGAAACTTGGCCAGGCCGTAAAAGGTTTTATTTTCTTTAGATGTAAACTGATGAAATTTTTGTTTTTTTTTTCCCTCCTTAGCCTTACAATGGGCTCCTTTTTTGGTAGGTTGTTCATATTTTGCAGCACGGTCTATGGCAACAGAAGCTCAGCTAGTATTCTGCCCATACACTTACATCATTAATCCAATCATTCGGAGGGCAATGGAAGTAGATATAAAAGGAGCTATTGTGATTCTTGATGAAGCCCAGTATGCACTGAAAGCTCCTTATCAGCATGCAGTCGATAGTTTTAGAACATCAATTCTATGCACACTCCATTCCAATATTGATGATTTCCTCCATATTTTTACATAACTATTTTTGTTGGTGGTGTTATTTCAAGAATGATTATTACATAAAGTTATCTTCTGATGCATATTACGGCCCACCACAAGCACACATGCACACAAACATACACTTCAAAAACTTGGAACTGATTTTTTTTTTTTTGCCCCTTTAAGAGAATCATGGCTATTTTCTACTATGTTGATCCTTCTAGTTATAAATTTCTTAACAATACATTTCTGGTAAAAAAATGTTTCTAACAATTATTTTTTTTAAAAAATGGTAGCGATTCTCCAAAATGAAGAGGCACCTTGTCACCGATGCTTTGGCAAGGGAATCAGTATTGTTGTTTTCTACTCTTATGACCGACGGTTAAAAAATTGGTTTCTGATTGGCAGGTAGAGCCATCAGATCTGATCCGATCATGATACCTGTTGGGGTTGAAACAAAGATAGATGAAACCTCATAAAGATTAATATTTATTATCTTGTTGACTATTGTTGAGTATACTTGAGTGTATTAGCTTCAAAAGTTGTAAATTATGTGGCTAGTCATCGAAACTTTTAAAAATTCAATGATTCTAAAAATATTCCTTTAAGCTAGGGAAGGACAATTTGGAAGATACTTCCCTTTTTGATAGTGTGAGGAACACGGAAGGAGAGAACAAAAACAAATTAGCATTGGAGGCAAATACCAAGGTTGGCCAACTGAATGAGTTGACTGGACTCACCTTAGTGGACGTAGATTTTATGCCCCCACCGAGTAAAAAGTGATGCAGTGTAGACTAGGTGGTGGTGAAGTGACAAGAATCAGACAAGTTTTCCCTAGTTGTCCATTGACTCGATGACTCGTTTGATCACTAGAATCAGATGTGTCATGCTGTCTAAAAGGTGAGATATTCTGCACATAACTTCCCAAGTCCATCATGTCAACTAGGGTCTCAAGCAAATAAACATTAATAAATTCTATCAGGACATCTATATCTCATATGCTGGAGATGATTGAGTGTGACTGTCTTATCGCCTGTTGTTCTCCATCGAAAGGGCTCGGCTTCGGAGGGATAAGAAACCCCAATCCCTCACACTTTGGCATATGGAGATGCAACCTTCCTCTATGAGGTTAAGACTTTAAAATATGATGTTGGAAGCACCTTGAGACATCCAATTATCTGCTGTCCCCGACAACTTTTCAAGAAATTTGATTCAAACATATCTTAGATTCCTCCAAAAAAAAAAAAGGTTTCACACCTCTCTCCTTCTACAAATTCATTAGGATCCTTGACCCAAATTCCTTTTCATGTCACTATGGCCACACATAGGGTATGTAGCCTCTACGAACCACTCACTAAGGGTACTTAATAGAAATCCTTTCAACCGTCCCCCAGCCAACCATAAAACCCACCCATCACCCTTTCGGGAAATATGATCCACCCTATCTGAGCTCTTCTTAACCTTGCTTAACCTTCCAAATGCATGATTTAGGAGAGGGTAATAAAATAAGTAAAGAGGTTGGCATTGGAAAATCTGAGTAGAGATGGAAATCTTTGGATCTCTCACTTAACAATCCTTCACAAACTCATGCACTTGCAACGTTTGAAGCATTTTATGTGGTCTTTCGTCTAAATTGCTGGACCTATACTCGAACTACGTTCATGTTGAGTGACCTAAATTGCAGTTTGATTCACCATATTTTGGTAATCCTCGCAGAACTATATTAATACAATTCATTCCATAATTCCTTTCTGATATACTCCTAATCAATTTGTATAAAGCCGGGAACTTTGGTGATATCACATGTGTTATAAGGTAGCTAGTGTGCATGCCTCTACCTGTGCCAGCATGTTGCATAGATATGAGATCCCCTTCATCATGAGGGTCCCAGTGTGTTGATATCCTAGCCTAAGGATCAAGTTGGTCCTCTGGTTAGGTGGGCAACAATTGATGAAAAAGAAGAATGGCTTAAAATAACTTGGCTGAAGTTTCATGAACCAGCACCTGTTCCTAACATGGTGGCCATATGATGATTGGACTGGCTTAAGTTTTTGGGCAAGAATATGTATACAAGCAAAATTCCAGTGGATGGCTTGAATATTGCACCTCTGCCTGTCACATTGGCACATGTGGTGGCATGTAGATGGTATGCCTTGTACACTGTGTAGCTTTGCAAACTCTAGGTTGGTCCCCAATTAGTGTGGATATGAATCATGAGTTAGTTTTGCCAATGTTGTTACTCAGGATCAGTAGCATCTGTTTCCCTATTGGGCCCACATGCTGCGATGATCTGATGAAATTGGAACCATTCTTGCTCTGCAGGCTATGAAAAAGGGCCATTGCAAGAAACTCAGGATTAGATGATTCTGACCATTACTATGTTTAGATGTGTAGAAAAATGATAACAAATTTTCTTGGCACACATTCAACTCCCAAATTCAGAAGTTAGGATCATCATTGAAGTGTGAGTGTTGGGACATTATTCACTTATGCCAACACTCAGATAATGGACGGTTCTAATCATTGGACCACCTCTGCATGCCCATATGGTGCAACACATGCTTGTCATCTTGCCACATAGGCAAAACAAACTCCTAAACCATTATTAAAGTTAATATTCTATCATCCTTAATTGGAAATGAAATAAAAACTTATAATAAGTTGGATATAAGGAAGAAAATCTTTGATTACTTGGATATTTTAGTAATTTAGAAATATTTCAAGCTTTTTAAAGACTCTTTTGCCTTTCTCTTTTGTTCAAACTTCCAATCATCTTCCGTCTCCCATCCACTACTGTTGCACAACTCCCACTAGGTCCTTTTTCATAACTATAGCCAATTAGTTTATTGGATATGGGTAGCACTCAGCAGTAGACACACTAAAATGAAGGAGATGATACCGTCATAATGTAGATCCATGGAATACGGTGGCCATCCCTCCACAAAACACATGCTGGGGTAAATTATCAATTTAGGACACACCATCTTGTTGTCCTCTCTTTGCTAGGGTGAAAAATGTTCAAAATACACATGGATTGTAACTATAGCCAATTAGTAAGTGATCTTAAAACCAATGGTAATAAAAAATGGTTAATGGTCAAAATTTACTGTGAGAAAGTGCAAAAATTGATGGGTAAGTTCTTATGATGGCTGTAATTTTTAAAACAGGGGCCATCCATGATAGGACACACCACTTGGATGGTCCTGATTGATACATGATGTTGCGACATGTATTGTGGAGAGATGGCTCGACAATGTTTAGGTGCTAAAAATAGAATTGGATCAACCTATGCCGAGACAAAGCCTTGTACTAGTCTATTGAAATAAGCGAACCTGTACTGCTAACTGTGAATTGAAAAACAAATTAAATAAGCATACCCCAGCGAACTAAGGAATTTTAAAAAGTGTTGAACTACGAACTATGAATTTGAACCCAAATTTGTTGAAACTTTGATTTAGGTAACTTCCATCTTTACCCTATGATGGTAAAGAGGGAGCCACATTCCTTATGAACTCAGAAGGAAACTTGGTGACAGTCCCACGATCGACATTAGATGATTTTGATGTTGATATCCATTCCTTTACTAATCTCCTTCATCTAACTTTGAAGACCATCCTATCAAGCAACTTCTCGTTGGATTCCCAATCCGCTTGATCATATGGCACATGCCTTCCACACATAAACCTTTCTAAGAAACCGAATCTTCCTTTTCACCTTGAATCTATGGATTTGTTAGCTACAAAACATCATCCAAAGTTTGCTTTCTAGAAAGTCTCCTTGATAACCGTTGATCTCTGGAATCTAGATTTGACTGGATAGCGCCTTTCACCATGATCTGTTCACGTTACTGATGAAACTTCATTGTCTAAGGATTTGACGTCTACCTGACCACCTTTTTCAGTGATTCAACATTATAAACATCACAAGCTTTGAAGCAATCAAAGTGCACTTTTACATTTGCACTAAATGCAGTTTATTTAGAATTATTTCCACTTTTGAAGGCATTAGGAGGGCACTTCATCAAAATTGAAGGACCTGTGCATGTTCGTGTGGAGAATCTTAGTGTGGATAGTTGTGGCTATTATATCCAACCTATAGTTGCATGAAGTGTGTATCAAAGCGCCAAGAAGTTCAGGTGCGGGAGTGGGCTATTTCAAAATGTTAGCAAGTATAAATTTCTTGTAAGCAGGAGCGGGAACCTGACATTCAATCTGAAGTGAGAGTGACACTTGGTTGGATCAATGGAGATTCAACATGAGTTTTTTGGAAAGTAAACTCTCTCATTAATACCGTTGAAGTTTATACTAATCTTATTAATAAATAAAATTCGTATGCAAGGTCGTGTCCTACAATAGCTCAGCTTTTTGTTGGTTACTTGGATGGGAACTGGTTATTTGCCACATTATTGAATGGCTTGAGCTCATAAGAAATAGCATTCTTTTGAACTTACAATTAGATTGTAAATGTCTTTTTCAACTTTTTTTTTTTTTCTCTTAAAAAATTGCTAACTGTTTGTAAAAATATCAATGTTTGGCTCATTATGATTTATTTACGTTTGTGTTTAAATTACTTTATACCAGGTAAGGTCTGGATGTGCTTATGCACTTCTTCTAATTTTCCTTCACTACTTTACAGCAATATAGAGGACATGGCACGCGATGCTGGCAGTCTAGATGTCGAAGAAGAAGTCCTAGACAGTAAGTTAATTGTATGTAGCATTTATTTTAGCACTTTCCATATAGAGCTTGATATAATATTTATTATCTGGATCCTATTCAAAGTATTGCAGACAGAACTAGGGCAACTGTGCTTGGTTGATAGTGTTGCAATGATTTACCAACCTTTATATGACGTGATACAAGTAGGTATTTTACTTGGTAAACATCAAATTAATCCTTTAATTGCCAGTGCATTTTAGCCAATGCTACTGCTGTAACTGTGTAGGGAATCATAAGTTGGATTGGCCAGAGGAAAGATAACTTGGAGAAGCATGGATTTGAACGCTACTCGTCGTGGTGAGTAAACTCTGCTAATTACCTGTTACTGAAGATGTTTCATTTGGGATTAAAACAATGTTTCATGCTCTTTAAGTAGTGGCTCTAAATTTCTTGTCATGCCTGTTAGCATAGAGATAGAGAATGCTTGCGAAGGCTAAAATTTACTAGTTGAGTTTTTGGTCACATGCAAAGTTTATTACTCCATTAGTATTTTGCGATTATCACTCCATTATGACAGGGAATTTCAGCAAGGCTAGCTACACACATAACTGCATGTACATTGTAGAATGCCAAATAGGATGGCCCTCTGCGCTTGATGGGGCAAGTGATTGCGTGCAATGATGTTGACGTTTTATCCCGGATTCAAAGATGGTATGAAGTCCCCCAAAAAGTGTTTAAATTCGGAAATAATAGTGCCTTCTTTAGGTTATATTTATGAGTTGATTTGAGAATCCGGTGAAGTTAGATTATATGATTTATATCGAACCTAGGATTAGCTGTCAAATAATCCTATCTTGTAGGCTCTTGAATAGAAGGTAGGAGCCAAGTCCAATTTAGAAAATCCAGATATCAGTTGTTGATTGGAAATACAAGGCCATGGTGCCATGGTGCCATGCTAACCAGTATGCACTGAGGACTCAAACTGAAAAATTAAATAAGATTTTTACAGCTATTTGTTTGTTGTAAACATTTGTGCACATGTATATTGATTTATTGTGGTGCACTTGTAAGTTATCAATTTGTAAGTTTGATCCTGTAATTGGCCTTGTTATGATATGCATTTTATAGTGGCAGTGTACAGTATTATGTTTGTTTATACGGGTGTCCTTGTCTGGCCATCTCATGTATAAATACCACATGGAGGTTCCTTATATCATCAACTCTTGACATCTATTGTTTGTAGCATCCCAAATAATAGTTGTGAAATTTTTTCTTTTGTGTCTTTGGGTTTTAATAATAGAAAAATATGGCTAAGTTTGCATCCAAAATACTCACAAAAGGCTCTTGAATAGAAGGTAGGAGCCAAGTCCAATTTAGAAAATCCAGATATCAGTTGTTGAAGTAGAAAAAGATTTGATGAGGATAATGTGAAGAAGAGATGAGAATATTGAGAGAGGAGGAGAAGAGTTTTGGAGAGATGATGTGTGTTAGGCTTGCATGCCCTAACACATAATATTTTATTATGAAAAAGCATATAGTACACTGCAGGGGAATAGGGAAGTGTGCACATGCACTTACACTAAAAGGACACACTATAAATATAATACACTAGCATTCTCTATACTCCCCCTCAAGTTGGAGCATAGATGTTGATCATGCCCAACTTGTCACGAACACGATGAAGAGCATCTCGACTCAAGGATTTTGTAAGAACATCAGCAAGTTGATCCCCAGATCGAACAAAAAGAGTGACAGTCAACCTCAATATGCTTGGTTCGCTCGTGGAAAACTGGGTTACGAGCAATATGGATTGGTTCGCTCGTGGAAAACTGGGTTACGAGCAATATGGATAGCCGCTTGATTGTCACAGTGAAGAGGAATAGGACCCGAAGGAGGATAGCCAAGTTCTTCAAGAAGATTGCGAAGCCACACAAGTTCACATGTCGCATGAGCCATAGCACGATATTCAGCTTCAGCCGCAACAATTGGCTGCTTTTTGCTCTTCCAGGTTATAAGATTGCCACCTAGGAAGGTACAAGCCGGATGTAGAGCGGCGATCAAAAGTACTACCCGCACAATCAACATCGAATAGCCCGAAAGATGAAGATGACCATGCAATTGAAAGTAGAGGCCAAGACCCGGCTGATTTTAAATGCCGAAGTATGCGGTAGACAGCCATGAGTGTGAAGAACTAGGAGCTTGCATGAATTGGCTAACAACCCCACCGCAAATGAGAGATCCGGGTGAGTAATAGTCGGGTAAATAAGCCGGCCTACAAGTCGTCGATACATCTCGGGATCAGAAATGAGAGCACCATCATCTGGTCGAAGCTTCCGTGAAGTATCCATGGGAGTGGTAGCGGCTTGCATCCTAACATGCCGGTCTCCATGAGAAGATCGAGCGCATATTTTCGTTGTGACAAGACCAATTTGGATGATGAGCGAGCAACTTCAATTCCGAGGAAGTAACGAAGAGGACCAAGATCCTTGATTTCAAACTTGGTCTTCAAAAAATCTTTGACCTCCCTCATTCCAGCAGAATGACTACCGGACAAAACAATATCATCCACATAGACAATGAGAACCATGATGCCCGTCGATCGACGACATATAAAGAGAGAATGATCAGCATGACTACGAACAAAGCCAAACTCCAAGAGAGCCTGACTAAATTTTTCGAACCATGCACGTGGAGATTGTTTGAGTCCATAAAGAGCCTTCTTCAACCGACATACAAGTGCAGGGTTGTGAGAAGCAACAAAGCCAGGAGGTTGATGCATGTAAACTTCCTCTGTAAGATCCCCATGGAGAAATGCATTCTTAACATCAAGCTGAAACAAGGGCCATGATAAATTAACGGCCAAGGAGAGCACAACACGAATTGAATTAAGCTTAGCCACCGGAGAGAATGTCTCGAAGTAATCCACACCATGAGTCTGTGTGTAACCTTTAGCAACAAGACGGGCTTTATAGCGATCAATTGAGCCATCTGGAAGAAACTTGATTGTATAAACCCATCGACAGCCAACAGGCTTATGGCCTACAAGAAGTGGCACAAGATCCCAAGTATGATTCTTCTCAAGAGCAGACATTTCTTCCATCATCGCCTTTGTCCAATCAGGACTCTGAAGAGCATGTGAGAGAGATCTAGGAATAGTCTGTGATGAAAGGGAAGCTGCAAACGACTGAAAAGACGGTGAAAGATGATCATATGAAACGAAATTACTAATGGGGTGTTGAGTACAAGATCGTGACCCTTTGCGCAAGGCAATGGGAAGATCTAAACTCGAGTTAGAAGAGTCACCTGAACCAACATCCAAAGTAAGCGGAAGGGTAGATGACTGAGCTTGTGAAGATTTATCTCGACGCTGATACACCCGCAGAGGCTTAGGCTCAACCATATCACCAACAGGATGCTGAATAGAGGGGAGAGGAGTTTTCCCATGATCATTAGTGGAAAGAGGATAACAGTTATACTCCCCCTGACGCGCAAGAGGATCACAGATGGATCGGCCTGAAGAGGAGAAAAAAGAAATATCCTCAAAGAAGGTGACATCGGCAGAGACATATTTCTTGCGAGTCAATGGGTCAAAGCATTTATACCTTTTCTGACTCCGAGTATACCCTATAAAGACATTTAATCGCCCTGGGACTAAGTTTATCATTACTCCCATCCAAAATTTGAACAAAGCATGTACAACCAAAAACTTTAGGTGGTAGAGGAAATGGGTTATCATGAGGATACAAAATAGTAAATGAAGGTTTATAAGACAGAATACGTGAGGGTATACGATTAATAAGAAAAGTAGCAGTTAAAAGAGCATCACCCCAAAAATGTTTGGGTAGATGCATACCAAGTAGAAGGGTGCGAGCAACGTCAAGAAGACGACGATTCTTTCGTTCTGCAATACCATTTTGTTGAGGAGTCCGAGCACATGACGTCCTAGATAAAATACCACGTTCCTGCAAGAAGGACAGAAAGGCAGTAGACATATATTCTCCCCCATTATCAGAATGGAGGGATTTGATGGAACAATGAAATTGAGTGCACACTTCATGATAAAACACTTTAAATGCATCAAATACTTCACTTTTAGATTTCAAAAGATAAATCCAACTCATGCGGGAATAATCATCAATAAAGGTAACAAAATTTCTAAATCCAAAAGTTGAGGTAACCGGAGCTGGTCCCCAAACATTTGAGTGAACCAGAAGAAAATGTTGAGATTTCCTCCCAGAAGAGCTAGGAGGAAACGTAGCATGATGATGTTTAGACAATTCACAAATATCACAGCATAATGGTTTAGTGACAGGTAAGGAGGGAAATAAAAGTCTCAATCTAGCAATGGATGGGTGGCCTAAGTGGCAATGCCACCGAGTCATGGACTCTTGATCTAGAGAAAGGGTACTAGAAGCGGCAACAGGTGTATCATCAAGAAGATAAACGCCTCCTCGCTCATGCCCCCCACTAATCACTCTCTTCGTCTGTAGGTCCTGAAACAAACAATAAGAAGGAAAGAAGGTGATGAAACAATTGAGTGATTTAGTAAGAGAGCTAACAGACAATAAGTTTAATGGAAAACGAGGCACATGCAATACGGAGGACAAAGACAAGGAAGAAGAGAGAGGGATGGAACCAATCCCAGAGATGGGAGATTGGGTTCCATCTGCGACTGTGACATACTGAGTGGGAGAAGAAGAAGAAGAATAAGAAGAAAAGAATTGCAACTTACCAGTCATATGGGAGGAAGCTCCAGAGTCAATGACCCAGGAGGTAGGAGAGGATGACGCAAGAAGGGCGGTACCTGACTGGGCCGAAGCTGCGTGAGAAGGCTCAGGAATATCCCGAATGTGAAGCTGCATAAGGGCATCATATGCCGCCCGAGAAATAATAAGAGACTCCCCTGAAGTAGACTGCTCAGCTGTCGGGGTGGAAGACTGTCTCAAAAGCAAATGGAAGCAACAGAAGCAGCGGCATACGTAGGACGACCATGTAGCTGCCAGCAATAATCAATAGTGTGATTAATTCCACCGCAATGTGAACAAATGCGGGAACCATCGCGTCCTCGTCCACGTCCACCACGACCACGAAGACTACGGCCGCCGCGACTGCGATCTAGATCGCGGCCTCTACCACGACCACCAAAACCAGAAATGCGCCCTGAGCTCAAGGATGGTACCCTAAGACCAAGGGAGTACTGATCGCCAACAAGATGTGCCGAACGCTCGGGTGGCACAAATGAATGAGAAGGAAGAGTAGAGATCATAGCACGCTGACACATGGCATAGACTGTCGTCAATGGGGGAAGAGGATCCTGCATAACAACCTGATCGCGAACGTGAAGATAATCAGAACTCAACCCAGTGAGGAACTGCATGATACGAGTATCATCCCGTTGCTTATGAGCATGTTCATGATCCTCTTTACATTTGGAAGGAAGAGGCTGATACATATCCAACTCATCCCACATACCCCAAAGCATCGAATAGTAGTCTTTTAAGGATCTGGAGTTTTGTTGAAACCGACCAATTTCTTGAATAAGCTGGAATACCCGTGAAAAATTCTGAGATTTCGAGAACATATCATGAAGCGTATCCCAAATGCTTTTAGCCGAGGATAAAAACATCACCGAGTGGCTAATTGAGGAATCCATACTATTCAACAACCATGCAATAACTTGATAATTCTCCTTTGTCCAAGACTTGTAGGTAACATCTGTAGAGCTTGGGAAATCATCCAAAATATACGACAACTTGTCACGGGTTCCTAAAAATACTTTTACAGATTGTGCCCATTGAAGATAGTTGTCACCATTCAACTTAATGGAGGTAATCTGCAAGGGGTTAGATTCAAGAGACCCTATGCCAAGAGATGAGGGCCCTTTGTCAGCCATAATAGAGTCCAAGAGAAATAAACCTATGCCAAGAGACCCCCTATGCCAAGAAAGATTGATTCAAACAACTCTATCTCACTCAATCCTTCAACATAACAAGAGATAAACCTCAAACAAATGTCAATCATCAAAAATACCATGAAACGCAGTCAAATAGGGCCTGACCGAGTGAAAAACGGCCCAGCCGCACGCCCATTTGAGGTTAAAAACCTCTCAAACATTGATCTTAAGTAAAAAATCCACCATGGATAGCTTGGGAGGAAGATTTCGGTCCATCTTGAGCAAAGAAACCGAAGAAAAGCTTACCGATTTGAGGTAGATCGAAGAAAAACGGAATCTGGAACCGATTTTCGAATTTCTCTATTTCGCCCAAAATACCATGAAATGAGGTCCAATAAATTCTGAAAAAATCATGACAAATCTTCTAAAATCAAGATCTATCAAACCCCTAAACTTTTAGCTCAAACAGAGCCCATGCGTCCGTACAACGCTGACGTCAGCCGTACGGCTGCTGACGTCAACAAGGTGACGTGTCGCCTCTCAACCTGTTGGATGCGGAATGCCTTGAACTTGCTTTGATACCGAGTAGAAAAAGATTTGATGAGGATAATGTGAAGAAGAGATGAGAATATTGAGAGAGAAGGAGGAGAAGAGTTTTGGAGAGATGATGTGTGTTAGGCTTGCATGCCCTAACACATAATATTTTATTATGAAAAAGCATATAGTACACTGCAGGGGAATAGGGAAGTGTGCACATGCACTTACACTAAAAGGACACACTATAAATATAATACACTAGCATTCTCTATAGTTGATTGGAAATACAAGGCCATGGTGCCATGGTGCCATGCTAACCAGTATGCACCGAGGACTCAAACTGAAAAATTGAATAAGATTTTTACAGCTATTTGTTTGTTGTAAACATTTGTGCACATGTATATTGATTTATTGTGGTGCACTTGTAAGTTATCAATTTGTAAGTTTGATCCTGTAATTGGCCTTGTTATGATATGCATTTTATAGTGGCAGTGTACAGTATTATGTTTGTTTATACGGGTGTCCTTGTCTGGCCATCTCATGTATAAATACCACATGGAGGTTCCTTATATCATCAACTCTTGACATCTATTGTTTGTAGCATCCCAAATAATAGTTGTGAAATTTTTTCTTTTGTGTCTTTGGGTTTTAATAATAGAAAAATATGGCTAAGTTTGCATCCAAAATACTCACAAAGGTTTTCATTAATTCTGGGAACAAGACATTTCAGGTTGTGACATTCCACGAGCCTTAATTACATCCTTGAGGAAAACCCTTGTTTAAAAGGGAAAAACCAAGTAACTACATGAATGCATGTGCAAATGTAAATTTGGGCCATGTGTGTGCATGGGTGATTCTAATTTGGTCCTTCCTCTTAGAGTATTCCGGAACATCGATGCAGGATCTCCTTTATCCTTTGAAAAGGATCAGATATCTTAGCAGCTAACCTTGGATGTCCTGTACAGCAGCTGGGTGTTAAGGAATTGCTTAAAGGGAATTTGAATGAATACAATTAACCAAGTAGATTAGTACAATTGTTTAATTGAACAGTGTTAGAACCAAGGATGGTTTAGCGCGGGGAGCTAGTAACCATAGGTCAATATATCAGCATAAGGATTCTGGGGAGGCAAAGGAGCCAAAACAGATGTGGCACAGACAGGATGCCTCGTTGATCTGGTACCAAAGTAACCCTAGAGGTCAGGAGTTGGTACATCATGTGGGGTGGGGCCATCATGAGGTGTGGCTCTGGAGGGAAAGTACACTCCGTGCTACTCTCTTCTGGTGGAGCTTTAAGGCAAGAACCTGCCCATCCAGAGAGGGATCTCTGGGGAAAATCTCAGGTGAAAGGGGATAAACTCAAGCTGTGGCTCACCTAGTCTCAGTGTTTGGCATGATGAGAAGGGAGCAGTGTTCTCTAACTTCATGTATGCAAGTGTGTGCAGAGTCTTTGGCCTCTTCAATGACAAGCCCAAGCATATTTATACGCCCTTGGTGTTGATGTCCTGCCCAAAAGACTGTTATTTCCTGCTCAAAATGGTTATGGGATGATGTTTGGTTGATTGAAATGAACGTGGCCTGCTTCCATTGGTCGTCGGCATGGAGCATCCTAATTGGATGAGAGCGTACATCAAAGCGGAGTGCCTGTTGAAGAGAGTATTACCATTAAGTGGATTATACATCTGCACTGACTTGAAGTCCACACTGGCTTATGGAAAAGAGTGTAGGGCATTCTATCAATATGGAGCTGTGCCAGATGTTGAATTGGATCCGTGCTACCTGTATCGAAGGGACTCTGCACATGTGCAAACTGTTTTGTGGGATGCAGCGTTGGGTTAGCGGGAAGACTTTTTCCCATGCCAATGATAGCATGGTTTTAATATTGAAAACTAGGTCTCTTATGCTTTTCTAGTATGCTTTCTCAGTTTCTCCTTAACATGCCATTAAGATTTCCTGGTGTTAGGGCTGCCAATTTTTATTACTGCTTCTACTGTTCTTCAGTTGGATGGTATATCATAAAGATTTCATATTTTTGCTTACTTGGATAGGAGGAAATTTAAAAGTTTGATGAAGTTTTGGCTGTTTTGAGCCCAATTTACATGATTTATGTTCTGCTGGTTAAAATATTTAGTGAGGAACCTTAATAAGGTTTTTCAGGAGACGAATTATCTTAGGCTTGCAAGTTTTTAAGATTTGCATAGAATGTTTTTGTTGTAAATTTCTATTATCATTCTTCAGCATGATCATGGTTCATTTTAATCAACTGACAACGTCAACAATCATTCTTTATTTTTCTCATGTCTAGATTTTAGTTCATTCTCAATGCCATGTCATGATCTGTAAGAAGGTCCAATTTCAAGGCTAATTTTATTTATTTTATATTCATAACATTTGGATCAATCTAATTGATTCTTCCAGTTGGACTGGGGATAAAGCTTTGAAAGAACTTCAAAAGGCCGGTATTTCTCAGCAGTGCTTTCCCGTCTTGCAGGAATGTGCCACTAAGGTATTTCTTGAACAGTTTTTTTGGCTTACTTCTTATCAATGATCTGTATCTCAATTTAATTTGTTGTCCAAGGCGGTCAAAGCTGCTTCAGAGGCAGAGTTGGATGGAGTGCATTTAAGTGGCAAATCAGCGGCAACGGTGGAAGGTACCGAAGGCATTCTGCTCACTAATCATTCAATCCCCTTCAAACCCTTCTCTAATAACTTTCGACTCTGTCGTGCAGGCTTATTTTCTTCATTTAGTTACTTTTTCTCTTCAAATGGCCATCATGCACTTGATTATCAACTTGCTCTGCAGCGATATGCTAAAAGAGATTCCGGTGAGTATCTAAATGTTGTGTTTCCCCATTCTTTTTCCATTAATGGATGATAAGATAGCTAGCCCCAAATAATTGGGAGATGGCACTGATGATAGCAGTGATGATGATGGATGAGAAGAAACATTGACTTCAAAACCTAGCGTCTCCTTTATCTCATTTTGAGATTTATGTGAAAGGTAGTCTGGGATATGCGAACCTAGAAATTCTGTTTCTGAAGCTGGATAATCACTAAGGCTCTTCGTTGTACATGCAGTGAAAAAAATGCAGCTGGAAATAATACTTTTGAAATGGATGAGATCATAACATAGTTTTTCCTATGTTTTGCATCACTGAGTTACATATTTTTTAAATGAGAAAACCATCTTCAATATCCAGACAATTAGGAAAGAAAGCATTTTAACCAGTATTTTAAATGAGAACAACCATCTTCAATATCCAGGCAATTGGGAAAGAAAGCATTTTAACCAGTATTTTCTGTCTAGGAGCTGTAATTCATCTGAATATCTGCTTTAGCATCCATTGGAAGTTTAGGGATCTGTTTTGTATACTATTATTCGCCTTTGCTTGATTTCAATCTTAGCTGGATAATGCTACAATTTTCATCAAAAGTTCAAGCCACCAATGTGACTGTTGAGAGTTGATTTTAAAATCTGTATGCTAATGATTTGCATTCAAATTGCTTTTGGTGCATAGCATCACATCATATTGAAATTGTCTTCACAAATGTTTATCTTCAATGTGCCATCTACTCATTGCAAAGAGCTTTAACAAAATGCTGTTAAACTCTTGTTGTTCTGTAATTTGCTTTGTGAGATAGGTTGTTACTTCAGCATTCTTATTTTTAAATATTTAACCCTTATTGCATGTTTGATTATTCAATAATATTGCATGCAGGACGTGCTGCTAGTGGCTGGACACATTGCTTGAGTCTTTGGTGTCTAAATCCTGCCGTTGTCTTCAAAGAAATTGCAGATATTTCCCTATCAGTAATCCTAACATCTGGGTACGCATTTAACAAATAAGGCCTACTAAATTGATTCTAGTTACAGCACTCTTGATTTTTAGACCGGGGTGTTTCATTGACTACTATTTATGTAACCTTAGACTATTATATTTGCTTGAAGCAATGTTTCTTGTACTTTAAATGAGGGGTGGCAATGGATCAGGTTTTGGGCTGGATCATGGTCAACCCAAGCCCAAATCATTTATTAAATGGACCAAGAATACTAGCCTGAACTTGACTGATGACCCATTACCAAAAGGCCCGACTTGATCCACTTTAAATTCACTAAACCTAAGCCCAACTCAATATGGCCAATCGAGTTGTAACTAGGTCAGGCTCGACCCGATCTGACCCAGGCCTATCCTGCAATCCTAAGTAGGAGTTTTTATTTATTTATTTATTTATTGGAGTATGCTCCTAGATCATCCATGATGGATCCAACATATCAATGGCGTTAGAGTTTTGGAAACGCAACGGAAAATTATAATTTTTCAAAGGTCCAAATTAATTGATTAAGCCATAAGGATTACCATTTAGATATTATCAAGCTTCTTAAGAAAACCAAAATTAGAGGTTCTGGGTTCAGAGTTACTTTTTTATCATCGTTGTTGAAAATTGTTTGAATGATGATGCCATGCCTTCGAAGTAACAGGTTCTCTCCCATATCTATCCAGATGAGGAAAGGAGGAAAGTCAGCACGCAAATCCAAGAGCAGTGCTAGGGAAACGCACAATGGACCCCACATGTGTGGATGTGGGAGGGACGAGAGGAGAAACAATGTCTCTTCTCACTTTGTTCTTGTGAGAATATTGTGTATATGGGATCGTGTATGGGTTATTAGTTGTAATATATTATGTATAGAGAAGCTCTAAATAAGCTTTCTTGTATAGTCTTGTAGAGTGGTTATTTAAACCCACCTTTGGGTTGAAGAAATACAGAAAAACATTCTCCAGATTCTTGAGTTTACATGGTATCTGAGCAAGGTTTCTGAATCTGCCGCATGACCTACGCTCCTCCATTGATTCCGACGGCCCATCATCGATTTCGGAAGCCCCCATTGAGATTCCATCGGCCCTCATCGAGATTCCAGCGGCCCCCATCGAGATTCCAGCGGCCCCCATTGATTTCGGCGGCCCCCATCGAGATTCCAGCGGCCCCCATCGATTTCGGCGGCCCCTCCAGATCCATTGCAGCAGATTCAACAACAGCTCCCAATTTCTCAGATCCATTGAAACCCATCTCTGGCTCGCTACCTCTGTCTTCACATCTGGATCCATTGATTTAAGATCTGTTGAACCCATCAAGTCGATTATTCTCCATTGACGACAGCGGCTCTGCCTCTGCTCATCAGATCCGGTCTTGCTCACCCAGAAATCAGTGGTACATTTCTTTCTTATGGCATCTATGAATCTCTTCGATAAGATCGAAACTATCCATGTTCAGTTGGATGAGAAATTTTTTTCCCTGTGGTAATTTCAATTCAAGCATTTTTTAGCAGGAAAGAGCCTCTACGGCTATGTAAATATCAACAATCAAATCATGCTCGTTGCTATCAAGTTGAGTATGAGCTGTCAAAATTAGAACAAGGAGCTCTGAGTATACAAGATTTCTATTCTAAACTTACCTCCCTTTGGCATGAGATTCAACTTATGGATCCAGTTATCCTCGCTGCGGCGGTAGAAACAGTAAAGATACTTCGCGACACAAGTAAATTGATGCAATTTCAGTATAAAATCCATCCGGAGTTTGAACCAACCCGAGCCGCTCTGATGAACCGGCACTCAACTTCCATCTCTTGAGGCAGCTCTATCTGATTTGATGGCAGAAGAGACACGTTTGAAAACCCTTGCTTCCATGAGCGAGGTTGTTCCTTATGCTGCCTTCATTACTCGCAATTATTCAGGAAAGTCATGAGACATGTCGAAAGTTAAATGTTTTGAACGCAATAGATTTGGTCATGTGGTTATTCGTTGTCCCAACAAGAAAGCAAATCTGAAACCCTTTGGACCAAGTACTCTGTTTTGTCGCTACTGCAAACAAGAAGGACGTGATATAGCCAATTGCCTGACTCTCCCTCCCCTATCTCCTCACTACCAACAACGTGGACGTGCATTTCTGGCTCCCTCTGCTGAGAAGCCTGACTCTTCATCTATGGCCCCATTAGTGCAGCCTACTCTACTTTCCCCAGAACAAATTCATTAAATTCTTTAAGCGATGGGTTCTTCAGGTTCGATAGGTAATATTGATCCTCTAAATCTTTGGTATATTGACTTAGGGCCATCTAATCATATGACCGGTAACCCTTCTTGTCTAACTGATTGTGTCCCTTATAAAGGAATGGGTTCCATCTACACTGCGTATGGGAACCATTTACCTATCTCTCGTATTGGGTCCTTGAAAGTCTCACCTTCACCATCCGCAATTTCTTCCTTCGTAAAGTGTTTTATGTTCCTAAATTATCTGTTAACTTGATTTCAGTTGCTCAACTAGTAGAAAATAGCTGTTTGGTTTTGTTTTCTCGGTCTGATTGTTTCATACAGGATCTGGAAAAAAGAAGCTGATTGGGAAGGGCCATAAGAGAGGAAGGTTATTTATTTTAGAGTTCGATCCCGGAGTTGTCTCATCGCGTTGTTTCTTTCTTCCATCTTCTCATGATATTTTTTTTGCTAATAAATGCTAGAAACTTTGGCATAGTTGTTTAGGGCATCCAAATTCTAAAAATATGCTTTTCTTATTTAGATCTGGTCTTTTAAATGATGAAATCAATATTAATCCCATTTCCATTGATATGAACTGTGTTAGTTGCAAAGTGTGTAAATCTACTGTATCGCCACTTTCATTGAGTAACTTTCACCCTCAGAATCTATTTGATCTCGTTCATACTGATGTTTGGGGTCCATCTCTCATCATGGCTCTTAGTGGTTCGTTGTGTTACATCATCTTTGTGGATGACTTTTCAAGGCACACTTGGATTTATTTCATGAAGCACAAGTTTGAAGCATTCTCATGTTACAGACAATTTTCCTCATATGTGGAGACCCGATTTGCAATTAAAATTCTACGGTCTGATTCTGGGGGAGAATATATGTCTTTCGAGTTTGAGACTTTTCTAAGTTCAAATGGCACTATACATCAGCGAACGTGTCCTCACACACCGGAGCAGAATGGAGTAGCAAAACGAAAGAATCGACACATTACTGAGGTAGCAACTACATGATGGAATATGCACGTGTTCCAAAATTTCTTTAGGTTGAAGCAAAATCAACAACTGTGTATTTGATCAATCGATTACCTTCCAGTGTATTGGCCAACCGAAAAACTCCCATGTTCTTCCTTCATGATAAAGATCCAGATTATAGTCGGCTAAGAGTGTTTGGATGCATTGCTTTTGTTCATCTTCCAGAATGAGAACGCGATAAACTCAGTCCCAGGGCAGCTAAATGTGTATTTCTTGGATATGGGGAGCATCAGAAAGGGTATCGTTGTTATGATCCGTGTGCTCATCGTGTTCGTGTGTCTAGACATGTCACATTTTTTGAAAATTTACTATATTATAAAGTTGTCCATGCATCTCCTTTAGTTACCGTTGTTCCATCTTCCATTTATCATATGTCATCATTTAAAGAAAATCATTCTCTGCCTCCTCCCACTCCTCCTTTGCAGGTCTACCAACGCCGTGTGAAGCCTATCTCTCTTGGGTCCTCTCCCTCAGTTGCTCCTGCTTCCGATTAGGTGTCCTCTTCTCCTATAACGCACGTAACTGTCCCACTTTCCACTACGATCTAATTACGTCGTTCTAGTCGTCCGTCTGTTCTTCCCGTCGATTAAATCTTTTTGCCTCTTATTATGCTTTGTTTTCTGGATTAGATTCTTTGGTTGTACCTACTTCTTATTCTCAGGCATATACACAACCTATAGAGAATGCTAGTGTATGTGGTTAGTGGTGGTTAGTGGCCCCTTTTAGTGTAAGTGCATGTGCACACTTCCCTCTTCTCTTGCAGTTTACTATATGCTTTATTATAATAAAATATTATGTATTAGGGGAAGCAAGCCTAACATAACATCTCTCCCAAACTCTCCTTCTTCTCTCTCAATATTTTCCTCTTCTTCACATTATCATCATCAAATCTTTCTCTACTTGGTATCAGAGCATAGATCCAGGCATTCCGCATCCAACAGACTGAGAGGCGACACGTCACCTTGCTGACGTCAGCGTTGTATGGACACATGGACTCCGTTTGAGCTAAAAGTTTAGGGGTTTGATAGATCTTGATTTTAGAAGATTTGTCGTGATTTTTTCAGAATTTATTGGACCTCCTTTCATGGTATTTTGGGCGAAATAGAGAAATTCGAAAATCGGGCCCATCTTCCATTTATCTTCGATCTACCTCAAATTGGTAAGCTTTTCTTTGGTTTCTTTGCTCAAGATGGACCGAAATCTTCCTCCCAAGCTACCCATGGTGGATTTTTTTACTTAAGATCAATGTTTGAGAGGTTTTTAACCTCAAATGGACATGCGGCTGGTCCGTTTTTCACTCTATTAGGGCTTTTTTAACTGCGTTTCATGGTATTTTGGATGATTGATATTTGTTTGAGGTTTATTTCTTATTATCTTGAAGGATTGAGTGAGATAGAGTTGTTTAAATCAATCTTTCTTGGTGTAGGGGCTCTCTTGGCATAGATTTATCTCTCTTGGAATCTCCTATGGCTGACAAAGGGCCCTCATCTCTTGGCATAGGGTCTCTTGAATCCAACCCCTTGCAAATTACCTCCACTAAGTTGAATGGTAACAACTATCTTCAATGGGCATAATTTGTAAAAGTATTTTTAGGAGCCCGTGACAAGTTATCGTATATTTTGGATGATCCCCCAAGCTCTACAGATGTTACTTACAAGTCTTGGACAAAGGAGAATTATCAAGTTATTGCATGTTTGTTGAATAGTATGGATTCCTCGATTAGCCACTCAGTGATGTTTTTATCCTCGGCTAAAGGCATTTGGGATACGCTTCATGATATGTTCTCAGAATTTCGGAATTTTTCACGGGTATTCTAGCTTATTCAAGAAATTGGTCGGTTTCAACAAAACTCCAGATCCTTAAAAGATTACTATTCGACGCTTCGGGGTATATGGGATGAGTTGGATATGTATCAACCTCTTCCTTCCAAATGTAAAGAGGATCATGAATATGCTCAGTGGGATGATACTTGTATCATGCAGTTCCTGGCTGGGTTGTGTTCTGATTATCTTCATGTTCGAGATCAGGTTGTTATGCAGGATCCTCTTCCCCCATTGACGACAGTCTATGTCATGTGTCAGCATGCTACTGTCTCTACTCTTCCGTCTCATTCATTTGTGCCACCCGAGCGTTTGACACATCTTGCTGGCGATCAGTCCTCTCTTGGTCTTCGGGTCCATTCTTGAGTTCAGGGCGCATTTCTGGCTTTGGTGGTCGTGGTAAAGGCCGCGAGGGAGACCGCAGTTGTGGCGGCCGTAGTCTTCGTGGTCATGGTGGACGTGGCCGATGTAACGCCCTGAAAATCGGGTGTCGAGTAAAAGTCCAACTCTCGAGTTCCAACGCATCACTTATGCAGCATATTTAATGATGATTAAATGTTGTCAGTATTAGTGCATAAAACATGAATAAGATTAAGCCAAAGCAGCAAAACATAATCCAGGGACAGTTGTAATACGCAAGCGGAAGACTTACTCAAATACGTATAGCGTTATAACACAGCATAGGTCCCCAAAGTATGTATGCATTGCCAGGTCAATAATTACATGTATTGTTTCCAAATACAAAACGTCAAAAATGTGATAGTCCACTACAAGTATAACCCTGAAGCCCCGTCGATCTGGATGGCCTAAGCGAAACCACCGGAGAATTGTATATATGAGAACTCATCCTGATCGTCATAGTAATCGGGCTCCGCCTCCTGAGTCGCATCGTCATCTGCAACTAAGACAGTCTGGTGGGTGTTCAGAATACCGTCCCAGAACGTGGGAGTGAGTGATCAACTCAGTGGAACAATAGAGCAAAGGTTAACATGTTATCAATTCAATCAAGCAGTAATGATAAAGCAGACATATCAGACATTCCTAGATACTCTTATTAATGCAATGATGAAATGTAAGCATGATGCATGCCCTCACCTACACTCCCTCGTGCGACACCATCTTATGGTCGCGGCATGCTTTCTTCCCTCTGTGCTCTTCAACCCGGGGCACATGCAGTTGATGGAATGAGTGTGATTACCGAGTTATTATTAGTCCCTTTCATACAGCAGGATTGAGAATCTAAGGTACCTCCCTTGTATCAATTCCCAAACGATGATCCATTCTAGGGTCGCCAATCCTAGTAAATCTCATACGAAGATATGGTTCTAGGTCACTGCAAAGGGCTCGTCACCTCATCAGTGGAGGCCTAGTGTACTCTTGTTGCTACGTAAGGGCTCGTCGCCTCTACGCAGTCTTAGCGTACGCTCGAGGTCACTACAAAGGGCTCGTCACCTTATCAGTGTAGGTCGACAGCTCGAATACAGTGTTCCATACCACCGTATTCGGCTCACGAGTCTATATTGCTCAATGGACACTACGAGGAGGCTCGTCGCCCCAGTGTAGGCCGATAGCTCGACCACGGTATCCCATACCACCATGTCCGGCTCATGAGTCTTAGCGGATCGAGGTACCAAGGTTAACGGAGTTTCACTGGTAAGGTTGGTACCTTAGGTTCAAATAGTAGCGTCCATACATGGTGAACATACAATAGGGCCAATCGGGTTATTTGACGAGCTCGACTAGTACGAGCGCACATCGAATCAATCGACATGAAGTGCGCAAGCACTTCGTGTGGCCTAACCACTGCCGACGACCAAAGCACGACTCGGGTTCACCTAACACGTCCAATGTGGCGAAAACAACCTCAGCCACCAAATCAGGGCCTATTACCGATTGCCTGGACTATATCATAGTCCCAACCTCATTCAGTTTCCACAAGTAATTATACGAGACCGTCAAAGCAATAACGGACAATAATTCAATTTCTATTATCATATGAGCATGTAATGAAAAGCAACGTAAACATGAGTTTACACACATTCATTCCATAATGAAACAAACATCATAGTGTAACATACATGGAGGAAATCATACACATAATTAAGGTAGCCGAGATTCATATCTCAACCCTCAAACAAATTACTCCTTAGTAACAATTAGCTCATTTAGACATTTCTACAAACACTTAGTCAACATACATCTTCGTACATGATGTATGTTGATCACACATGTATTAGGCCAAATCCTTTCATTAGGGAGTTGCCCCGTATGCCACACGCATATACCCACGGCGGATAATCATGGCATGCATGAATCCGGGTTCCATATTCATTTAATCATTTCCACAAACACTTGGGCTACACACTTTAACATATATAACGTATATTGGCCGTGACGTGATTTAGGGTAAGTCCTTTCACTAAAGAGTTGTCGCATATATAACAAGCATATATCCACGACAGATAATCATGTTAGGCACAATTCCAAATTCCATACGTATTCAAATATCACAACATATACATAGAATACACTATATGTCACATAGTTCATATATACTTGTAAAACGAAACAGACGACGCATTTCGCATGTAAAATAGCACCCACGTCAGTTATAAATCATTAACCGACATTGAAAGCTTTGAAAACCATAACCTATACGTCTATAGTCCGCACCTTTTGCCGGTAGACTCGTAACGAACTCAGTTTTAAAGCTAAGTCTTTGTCTACGGCAAATTGGCAACCTATAGCATAAATTAGGTTAGCTATTTCATAACTTACACTATCTGAAACCCTAAAACAGATTAGGGTTAGGTTTTCTTACCCAAGTGTGGAGTCGGAATCGCCTGTATAGCGATATAGGAACGGCGATTGAGTACGTGGAGTAGCAGGATCGAATCCCATGAAGAATCTCCAACTCTCACTCTCACTTTCTCTCTTTTCCCTTCTCTTTTCTCTTCTCTCTCCCCTGGGGTTTCTCAAATTCGTATGGGGTGAGAGAGAGAGGGTTTAAGGTCCTTATATAGGCCCAGGTTTGATGGGAATGGCCCCAGGGCCAAGGTATACTTAGGTTATATCCAAATATGGACTGTTCCAGTCCAACGGAGCACTTTTGGTGGCCCCTTTTCCACGTGCGGTCGGACTTAAGCTCTCTGACCATGGATCTAGGTCAGGCTGAGTTTTCGTTCCAATCGGATTTACAGATCAGCCGTGGCGGACCAGTTTCAGTTCAACGGTCACAGTCACTCGACCAGGGCCACAAGTACATCGACATGTGTGGGACATTTTTCCTGATCCGAGGGTGTATTTGGGTCAGATTCTGACGGTCTGAATCCTTATATTTGGCCCGCAAGCGACACGACTCAGATTACTTAAATTCGGATTTTTATTTCTAAATATTTTCACATTTCTCACACACTTTGCTCCAAGCTCAAGTTATGCATTTCTAGACACAATCAAGACTTGATTTCCGAGGGGGTTGTCAAGTCCAGTACTGCGGTCATATCCGTATAGTTTCAGGGTAATCGGACTTTCGACGTGCGGTTTAGGTCCGATATGGAGTTTCGGTGTGCTCCCGAGAGCAACCGGGTTTAAGGATGGATTCTAGATTTCAGGGTAATGTAGCGTCAATGATTCTGCACGTTTTGGGTCTTGCAGATCATATTTAAAGTGATTAGTGCTAATTTCACAAGCACTCTAGTTTAGCACTTGCTAACATTAACCTAATTTTCTAAAGGTTTTGGTCTTGGGTAATTTCTGCCTGAGATGGTACTCGGGTCCTTGTACGGGTTTTTCCGAGACGTTACAGTTGAGGACGTGATGGTTCCCGCATTTGTTCACATTGCGGTGGAACTAATCACACTGTTGATTATTGCTCATAAATACATGATCGTCCTATGTATGCCGCTGCTTCTGTTGCATCCACTGTTGCTTCTGAGACACAGTCTTCCACCCCGACAGCTGAGCAGTCTATTTTAAGGGAGTCTCTTATCATTTCTCGGGCTGCATATGATGCCCTTATGCGGCTTCACATTCGTGATATTCCTGAGCCTTCTCACGCAGCTTCGGCCTAGTCAGGTACTGCCCTTCTTGCGTCATCCTCTCCTACCTCCTGGGTCATCGACTCTGGAACTTCCTCCCATATGACTGGTAAGTTTCAATTCTTTTCTTCTTATTCTCCTTCTCCTCACACTCAGTATGTCACAGTTGCAGAAGGAACCCAATCTCCCATCTCTGGAATTGGTTCCATCCCTCTCTTCTTCCTTGACTTTGTCCTTAGTCTTGCATGTGCCTCGTTTTCCATTAAACTTATTGTCTATTAGCTCTCTTACTAAATCATTCAATTGTTCCATTACCTTCTTCCCTTCTTATTGTTTGTTTCAGGACCTACAGACGAAGAGAGTGATTGGTGGGGGGCATGAGCAAGGAGGCGCTTATCTTCTCGATGATACACCCATCGCCGCTTCTAGTACCCTTTCTCTAGATCGAGAGTCCATGACTCGGTGGCATTGCCGCTTAGGCCACCCATCCATAGCTAGATTGAGACTTTTGTTTCCCTCCTTATCTGTCACTAAACCATTATGCTGTGATATTTGTGAATTGTCTAAACATCATCGTGCTACGTTTCCTCCTAGCTCTTTTGGGAGGAAATCTCAAACTTTTCTTCTGGTTCACTCGGATGTCTGGGGACCAGCTCCGGTTACCTCGACTTTTGGATTTAGATATTTGGTTACCTTTATTGATGATTATTCACGCATGACTTGGATTTATCTTTTGAAATCTAATAGTGAAATGTTTGATGCGTTTAAAGTGTTTTATCATGAAGTGTGCACTCAATTTCATTGTTCCATCAAATCCCTCCATTCTGATAATGGGGGTAATACATGTCTACTGCCTTTCTGTCCTTCTTGCAGGAACGTGGTATTTTGTATAGGACGTCATGTGCTCGTACACCTCAACAAAATGGTATTGCAGAACGAAAGAATCGTCATCTTCTTGACGTTGCTCGCACCCTTCTGCTTGGTATGCATCTACCTAAACATTTTTGGGGTGATGCTCTCCTAACTGCTACTTTTCTTATTAATCGTATACCCTCATGTATCCTATCTTACAAATCTTCATTTACTATATTGTATCCTCATGATACTCCATTTCCTCTACCACCTAAAGTTTTTGGTTGTACATGCTTTGTTCAAATTTTGGATGGGAGTAATGATAAACTTAGCCCTAGGGCAATTAAATGTGTCTTTTTAGGGTATACTCGGAGTTAGAAAGGGTATAAATGCTTTGACCCATTGACTCGCAAGAAATGTCTCTGCCGATGTAACCTTCTTTGAGGATATTTCTTTTTTCTCCGCTCCAGGCCGATCCCTCCGTGATCCTCTTGCGAGTCAGGGGGAGTATGACTCTTATCCTCTTTCTACTAGTGATCATGGGAAAACTCCTCTCCCCCCTATTCAGCATCCTGTTGGTGATATGGGTGAGCCCAAGCCTCTGCAGGTGTATCATCGTCGAGATAAATCTTCACACGCTGAGCCATCCACCCTTCCGCTCACTTTGGATGTTGGCTTAGGTGACTCTCCTAACTCGAGTTTAGATCTTCCCATTGCCTTGCGCAAAGGGGCACGATCTTGTACTCAACACCCTATTAGTAATTTCGTTTCATATGATCATCTTTCACCATCTTTTCAGTCGTTTGCAGCTTCCCTTTCATCACAGACTATTCCTAGATCTCTCTCGCATGCTCTTCCTGATTGGACGAAGGCGATGATAGAAGAAATGTCTGCTCTTGAGAAGAATCATACTTGGGACCTTGTGCCACTTCCTTTAGGCCATAAACCTGTTGGCTGTCGATGGGTTTATACGATCAAGTTTCTTCCAGACGGTTGATCGCTATAATGCCCGTCTTGTTACTAAGGGTTACACACAGACTCATGGTGTAGATTACTTCGAGACATTTTCTCTGGTGGTTAAGCTTAATTCGATTTGCGTTGTGCTCTTCTTGGCCGTTAATTTATCATGGCCCTTGTTTCAGCTTGATGTTAAAAATGCATTTCTCCATGAGGATCTTGCAGAGGAACTTTACATGCATCAACCTCCTGGATTTATTGCTTCTCACAACCATGCACTTGTATGCTGGTTGAAGAAGGCTCTTTATGGACTCAAACAATCTCCAAGTGCATGGTTCGAAAAATTTAGTCAGGCTCTCTTGGAGTTTGGCTTTGTTTGTAGTCATGCCGATCATTCTCTCTTTATATGTCAACGATCAACGGGCATCATGGTTCTCATTGTCTATGCGGATGATATTGTTTTGTCCGGTAGTGATTCTGCTGGAATGAGGGAGGTCAAAGATTTTTTGAAGACTAAGTTTGAGATCAAGGATCTTGGTCCTCTTCGCTACTTTCTCGGAATTGAAGTTGTTCGCTCATCATCCAGATTGGTCTTATCACAACGAAAATATGCGCTCGATCTTCTCATGGAGACCGGCATATTAGGGTGCAAGCTTGCTACCACTCCCATGGATACTTCACAGAAGCTTCGACCAGATGATGGTACTCTCCTTACTGATACCGAGATGTATCGACGACTTGTAGGCCGGCTTATTTACCTGACTATTACTCACCCAGATCTCTCATTTGCGGTGGGGGTTGTTAGCCAATTCATGCAAGTTTCCTGTACTTCCCATCTCACGGTTGTCTACCGTATACTTCGGTATTTAAAATTAGTCCTGGGTCTTGGCCTCCGCTTTCAGTTGCATGGTCATCTTCATCTTTCTGACTATTCCGATGCTGATTGTGCAGGTAGTACTTTTGATCGCCGCTCTACATCCGGCTTCTGTACCTTCCTAGGTGGCAATCTTATAACCTGGAAGAGCAAAAAACAGTCAGTTGTTGTCCGGTCCTCAGCTGAAGCAGAATATCGTGCTATGGCTCATGCGATGTGAACTCGTGTGGCTTCGCAACTTTCTTGAAGAACTTGGCTATTCTCCTTCGGATCCTGTTTCTCTTCACTGTGACAACCAAGCGGCCATCCATATTGCTCGTAACCCAGTTTTCCATGAGCGAACCAAGCATAGTGATGTCGACTGTCACTTTATTCGGGAGAAAGTCGCTTATAAGGAAATCGTCACTCCTTTGGTTCGATCTGGGGATCAACTCGCTGATGTTCTTACAAAGTCCTTGAGTCGAGATGCTCTTCATCGTGTTCGTGACAAGTTGGGCACGATCAACAGCTATGCTCCAACTTGAGGGGGAGTATAGAGAATGCTAGTGTTTGTGGTTAGTGCTAGTTAGTGGTCCCTTTTAGTGTAAGTGCATGTGCACACTTCCCTCTTCTCCTGTGGTGTATTATATGCTTTATTATAATAAAATATTATGTGTTAGGAGAAGCAAGCCTAACACAACATCTCTCCCAAACTCTCCTTCTTCTTCTTCTCTCTCAATATTTTCCTCTCTTCTTCCCATTATCATCATCAAATCTTTCTCTACTCAACTGTGTTGGGTAAAGGCCATGGATGATGAGATTCAGGCACTCGAGGAGAATGCTACTTGGATGCTGGTTCGATTACCTGAGGGGAAGCAAGTGATTGGCAGTAAATGGGTATATACTATAAAATTAAAATATGATGGAAGCTTAGATCGATACAAAGCTCGGCTAGTGGCCCAGGGCTATAAACAAGAGTATGGAGTTGATTATGATGAGACATTTGCTCCAGTGTAAAAAATGAAAATGGTCCGTTCCTTGATCGCTATAAGTTCTTCTAAAGGTTGACAACTCAGTCAACTCGATGTTAAAAATGCTTTCCTCCATGGGAATCTTAAAGAAGAAGTTTACTTGAAGCAACCTCCCGGTTATAAGTCCAAGGATTCATGCTTAGTTTGCAAGCTATCTAAAGCTTTATATGGACTCAAACAAGCACCAAGAGCATGGTTTGAAAAATTCCATGGGGTGTTAACCATAGTGGGCTATTGTCAAAGCCAATATGACTCATCACTGTTTATTCTCAAGTCTCATTCCGGTCTTGTTGCTTTATTGGTCTATGTTGATGATATTCTCATCGCAGGAAGTGATGCTCAAGGAATTGCCGATCTCAAATCCTTACTTCACTCCTCATTTCATATGAAGGATATGGGGCCGTTAACATATTTTTTGGGTCTTGAAATCTCTCGTAATACTCAAGGTTATCTCATGAGTCAACGGAAGTATACCTGTGATTTGATCAAGCTAGCAAACCTTACAGATAACAAGACCCATGAGACTCCTCTGGAATTAAATGTCAAGTATGAGAAAGATGATGGAGACCTTCTCTCAGATGTTACATCCTATAGGTAGCTGGTGGGGAGATTAGTCTATCTCACTATGTCTCGTCTTGGTATCTCATATGCAGTTCATGTTGTTAGCCGGTTTGTTGAGGTACCTTGCACATTGCATATGACGTCAGTTCATCGCATTATTCAATACCTTTGAGGTACCCTCAATCAGGCGCTTCTCTTTCCATCATCGCATGATCTACAATTATCTGCTTACTCTGATGCATACTGGGCAGGTTGTCCCATTTCACGACAGTCCACCACGGGCTATTGTGTTTATTTGAGACAATCATTGGTTAGCTGGAAGTGTAAGAAGCAAACCACGGTATCTAGATCCAGCATAGAAGCCGAATACCGTGCAATGGTAGAGGCATGTAGTGAAATTACTTGGTATTGGGGATTGTTTACAGATCTTGGGATTCATTTGTCTTTGCCGACTCCATTATATGCTGACAATCTCAGTGCGATTCAGTTGGCTTCCAATCCAGTATTTCACGAGCGCACTAAACACATTGAAGTTGACTGCCACTTCGTGAGAGAAAAATACGCAGCTGGAATTATTTCTCTTCCTCATGTGACATTAGAGCTACAATTTGCTGATTTATTTACCAAAACTATGACCTTATCTCGTCATAGGTTTCTTCGTGGCAAACTGATGTTGGTTCATTATTCCACATCAGTTTGAGGGGGGGTGTGAGAATATTGTATATATGGGATTGTGTATGGGTTATTAGTTGTAATATACTATGTCTAGAGATGCTCTAAATAAGCTTCCTTGTATAGTCTTGTAGAGTGGTTATTTAAACCCACCTTTGGGTTGAAGAAATACAGAAAAAAATTCTCCAGATTCTTGAGTTTACAGTTCTCTCTATCCCTCTCAGGGATTATAAGTGTCTAAGGTTCTCTCTTTCTGTACTTTCCCTCTAGGATAAGATCTTATTTATAAGGAGTTAGAGTTTCAAGGAGAGACTAATATGGTGCTCCACCATCCTACAGACTTTGTGATGCAGGACATGAAATTAAATATGATATGCAAGATTTCAAGCATTAGATCATACCAATTTCTAAACAATCACAAAAAAATCCACGTCCCACATACGATCAAACATTCAACAAGGGGAATCCACGGGGGTCCAAGCGTACACAAGTTAGGGTTGTATCAAATAAAATTATAAACCAAACAATGCCCAAAGGAGTGTAAGATTCATCCATCCTTACAAAGGATTGTTCCCTAATTCAAGAGATTCACCATGTTTCAATTCGGGGGAAAATCTAGGGTTTGCAAAAGTTGGAAATACTTGGAATCTGAGATTATCTAGGGTTAGGTTTAGGGATTTAAGGCGAGAGAGGAGAGAAATAGATGAGAGAGAAGAACCCGAGATAGTCCACACGCGTGGACAACAGTCCGGCCTAGACACACGTGCGTGGGTTCCTGTTCGCACGTGTGTGGGGCCCACGAAACTGGAAACGGCCACCTAGGGTGTGGTCGGTCAGGGGTGGTCCACTCACACACCAAATCTCACCTCGATCCGCTGTCCGGTTTGTGCGTGGTGTTTCGCCGAAGTTTCAGCCCCCCTGGAGGGCCAGAATCTGCAAATCTGCTGTAGAGGAAAGCTTGGGTACAAAAAAGGGGTGGATTTGAAGATGGGATGGCTGTGAGAGATGATGGATGTGGAGTGTAGGAGGTGGGGACGATTTGGGATGGTTGTGGCTTCGTACCACGGTAGTTAGTGCTTCGAAGAAGGGAGGGTTTCACACCCAATTAGATTCTTCAACTTAGAGAACTAGAGAAGAAGAAAAAAACACAGAATTTTATTCATAAACTTCAATGAATTAAAACCTACATGGGGTTGCCTATTTATAAGAAAACCCTAAACCCCAAAAGCCGCGCCATGTGCGCACACTAATACTTAGAGACGAAGTAACAAAAATAGCAACTAATCAGCACAATCAAAACCGTTCATGATGTTTCTAATAATGATAATAACCAAAACTCAAAATCCTAGATCATCTAGGGTAGTGGGCCACGATCATGAGATCCAATGGTGGATTCCACATGATGATTGGGTCCACTCCAATTCTCCACAGCATAGCCCCCTAACTAGGAGGTCCTCCATAGATGTCGTCGTCAATCCAGATCGATAGTGGGGCCTTCCTCCTCCTTGAGTACGTGTGTAGGGTGGGGGGCGTACGTGTGCGCATGATGTCCTCATCACTTTGGTGTACCTAAGTACATTAATGTCTATAATCTTGCCTAACCATGTACCCAAATTGATTCAATCCCTCCATTAAACATGACCATCTATTTTAATCCAATTCTCATGAAAATCAAGTGATGGGCTACAAGATCTCAATCGTTTGAATACCACCAAGTGTGATGAAAACATTTAACAATGAAAATAGAAGATCAACAGTTGAAAACATTCATAGAACCATTTAAAGCTTTTTGGGGTACCGATACTCAATGTTCAAAATATTGGTATCGCGCTATGTATCGCACTCTTGGGATATAGATACATATCGGTTATTGCACGGGATATATCTTGTTCGTATTGGGTAATTTATCGCACTTTTTGGGAAACATTGAGGAAATGGTTGAATTTTTCAATGAAACTTCAGGGGTTGTTAAAAAAGACCTTAATACACACTTTCAAAACATAACATCTCAAACAAGAAGTGCACATAATAGGTTTCCTTTGTACAGGATCCTAAGCTATACATTGGGTGACTAAACTAATGCAACATGGGTAAACATTTGGATTTGCCTCATTTTCGGGATCATGCCCTAAAATAATATGGAAAAATAGATTAATGCCATGGATGTAACACATACATCATGGTGAGGCCCACAAGCACTGACCAATAGCCACCTTGCTATTGGCATTGTCAGTAGGCAATCTGTGGGATGCAGATTTAGGAAGTTCTTGTGCTGTGATGCTGTGGGGCCCATCATGATGTTTGTGAGAAATCCACCTTGTTCATCCATTTTGAGAGCTCATTTTAGGACATGCAACAAAAAAATGAAGCAAATCCAAAACTCAAGTGGGTTGCATGAAAGGAAACAGTGGGAATTCAGTGACCGCCGTTGAAACATTCTTATGGCCACAAAGTTGTATTAGGCTAAATTTTCTGTGCTTTCACTTCATCCCAGTGGGAGTGACCTTATAAACGGTCTGGATGGCTTATAAACTTCAAGGTGGAGCCCAAGAAGGTTTCAACGGTAAGAAAATTTTCCTAGTTTTCCTTCTCGTGCGGCCCACTTGAGTTTTGGACATGCCTCATTTTTGGTCGCATGTCCTAAAATGAGCTCTCAAAACGGATGAGCGGGGTGGATTTCTCACAAACATCACGAGGGGCTCCACCTAGCATACCAACGCATGAACTTCCTGCAAAAGGCTTCCACAAGAAATCCGTGTCCCAATCTGCATTCATCCTGGTGGGGGTAGTACCAAATCCGCACGCGACGGAACAATGATGTGGGTGGGACCCTGACTGTGGGCCCCACCATGATGTATGTTTTGTATTCACACCATTCATCCAGGTCTTTGTGACCTTACCAACATGTTGGATGGCAAATAAACATTCCGGTGGACCTTATGAAATTTTATTGGTGGGTATTGAATCACTACTGCTTCTTGTGTTATGGTCCCCTTAAGATTTGGATCTGCTTCTTTTTTAGGATCATGCCCTAAAATGAGCTTCCAAAATGGATGATCGGTGTGGATGTAAGGCACACACATCACAGTGGGCCTCACAGGGAACCACCAAGGATCCACCCTAACTGCGCTCAGAACCCATGCATAGAACCAACGATGTGGGTGGGACCTTGACTGTGGGCCCCAACGTGATATATGTGTTGTATCCACATTGTCCATCCATTTAAAGAGATCATTTTAGGGCATGAGCCAAAGAATGAGGCCAATCCAAAGCTCAACTGGACCCCACCACAGAAAACAGTGGGGACAATGATTTTTATTTGAGATCCAACATGTTTATAGTTTCGGACAGATATGGACGAAGGGAAAACAGAAATATCAGCTTGATCGAAAACTTCTGTGGCCCCAAAGAAGTTTTTAATGGTAGGCATTCAATCCCTACTGTCTTATGTGGTGGGGTCCACTTGAGCTCTGGATTTGCCTCATTTTGTCTCATGACCTTAAACGATTTCTCCAAATGGATGGATGAAATGGATATACAATACATACATCAAGATGGGCCCCACTGTAAGGGCTGCACTGTCTTTCATGCAGCCCGGTCTCACCGAATCCACTCTCCCTTAAGGGTCGCATGTTAGGTGTTACCAGGGTAATAGCTTAGTGGGTGTTAATCTTACTGTCGGGCCCACCTTGATGATATTTTGTATATCCAATAAGTCCATTTGTTTTTCCACCCATTTTATGGCGTGGTTCCAAACATTAAGCATACCCAAATCTCAGGTGGTCTAGACCACATGAAACAGTGATGATTGAACGCTCCTCAATAAAAACTTCCCAAGGCCCACCTGAGATTTGGATCTACTTACGTTTTGGGATAACGTCCTTAAATGATCGGAAAAAACGGATGAGTGGCGTGGATATGAAACACAGTCATCAAGATGGGCCCCACATGGTAAGGTTAACACCCACTAAGCTGTTATTTGTGTAACAGCTAATCCACTTCTAACTTAAGAGAAGTGAGTTCGAGAGAAGACTCTCTTCTCCATTAAAAATGCCACAAGTTAGCAACCGAACCCAAATTCTTGCCCGAAATCACAACCCAAAATTCTCTCCTGAAATTCCTTTTTTTTTCACAAATCCCAACCCAAATCCCCATCCCTCTCGGTGGAAAATTGGTTTCTTTCCAAGATAATTTTCTTCGAAGAAAAAAAAGGGTTTTAGGGATTTTCTTATATGACTTGGTGATGTCGATCGCGGTCCGCCAAATTCAGTCGAAAGCGACTCCCTCAGGAAGATCACAAAGGTAAGAGATTTTTTTTTTTCCCCTATATTTATTGCCGATATCTCACAATATTTTGCAATATCTTGTGACATATTGCACGATACATAGAAGTTTGTCAAAATTTCAGTATTTTTTTCGAATTTCTTGGGGTTTCGCATCGCTCGTATACTGGGTTGGCTGATAGGCTTTAAAATCAGTCTATATGTTCCTTTCCTATTTCTTCTATGTCGCAGGGTGGAAACCAAGAAAGATTTGTTGTTTTCCCGATGTTTCCTAACGTTTTCAATGGGCTGCGATACCGATAATCTCAGCCGATTGTATCAATATTGCGAACATTGCCAGTACTAGTGAAAAACCACTAGATAGATGGTGTGATGATGTAGGACCGATGCATGAACTCAAATATTGTGTGAGATCAATCAACAAAATTAACTTAATTAATAAAAAAAACACAAAATTGCTATTATTATCACAAATACCAAAATCCCAAGAGAAGATCATGCATAATTCTAGCTTAGGTTACAAAGCATCATCCTACAAGACCATTAAATAAGGGGAACTAGGATCTAATGGATGTAGGGACATCCAAATAGCATATGGTAAAGCATATTTCAAAGGAGAAGATCTAATACTACCTAAGGTGAAATTAGGATTTAGGGAAATTGGGGAAAACTTAGATTTATGGTTAATGAGGGTAAATTGGGTAGAGGGGTTAAAGGGTTTAGGTACTAGGATAAGAGAATTATGGTTTTGGATGGAGGGAATGTAAGGATTTGAGCTTAATTGAAGAATGTGAAGAACTAGGGTCTGGTAATTTGCCAAAGGCATAAGAGTGTGGCCGTATGACCAACCCTATGGGTTCACACATGTGGTTGTATGGTCATATGTGTCGGCTAGGTTTGTGAGATTTTGGGTCCTTAGGGTTTGGCTTGTCGATAGATGTATAAGGGATAAGGATCGGAAGAATGGTGATGACTTGGGATGGAGAAGATCGAAGAACTTGAAGAATACCTCGATGGTTGATGAATGGATGAGAATGTGGGGGATAGATGGAAGCCTCACACCTTTGTTGATAAAGATTAGCCTTGCACCAATCTTCCTTCCAAATCACATGAAGATGGGAGAAGGAAGCTAGGAGCTCTCTCTCTCTCTCTCTCTCTCTCTCTCTATTCTCAAAAACCCAACTGAAGAGAGGCCACACGCCTCCCTCTTTTTATAGCTTCAAGAACTTTTCAAAATTACAATTTCAACTGTCTTATGAACTTTGACGAAAATGACCCTAATCTAATGAAAAATCAACTAAAATCACTCATAAGGTGTCCAATCATAAATTAATCATAAAATAAATCTAAAAGATAATAATCATATGATCCATGCGATCTAACGGCCTGATCATCACGTCCCTTGAATCCGACGGTCCAAATCACTCCCTAAAGCAGCCCGTGTGCATCTTCCCAGTATGGGGTCTTCCAGATGCTTGCACATGCACATGGGGTCTTTAGCATGATCATGGGTACTAGCCTAGCCACAAAGAAATCGGTGCGGCCTGTCTCCTTTGAAATGTATGCAAAGGTGTACGTGAAGTGATGTCCTCATCATTCATTCTACCAGATCTCAGCCATAAGAGTGTCGTAAGGAGACCGGTGGATCCCTTGTTGGATCATATGGACCTCAATAGTATGCTAATGCATGAACCCACCAACACCCACATGTGAGCCACTGTGATTGACTTTATAAAGAAAGCTAGGACGAACGACAATGGGTTTTATGGTATGGATGGCTTACAACAGTAGTAATGCAACAATGACGACCGTCAATCCAAGAATAAGCGCGAAGCTGTGATTGGAAGGTTGGTTTGCAACAATGTTGGAGGTTCTGGGTTTGTTGATGGAGGTGCTGGTTTGTGGCACCACTAAGATTGGAAGCTGGTTCATGGCATTGCAAACAGTTTTGAAGTTGTTGTAATTGGCCAAAACCCTAATGGGGGATTAAGGATTTGGGCGATGAGTTTGCGCCAGTGATGGGAGATGGGTTTGGTGGTGATGGCGGTAATGCCGTTGATGGCGGACGTGGGTGCAGATGAACACCAATGGCAGGATGGGTGATGGTGAAATGAGGCTGGAGACTGAGTGGTGTCATAACTAGGATTTGAAAGGGGAAGCAAGCAGAGGTTTGGGGCGAGGGCTTGCCAGTGACAACGATGACCGCTAGAGATGGGTTCGTTAATGGCAGTTCGGGGGTCTTGGGAGGTGATGAAGAAGACGATCGCAGATCCAACAACTAGCTTTGAGAGGTGATGTGATGAGGGCATCACTTCACGTACACCCTTGCGTACGTATCAGAGGAGGAGGTGGGCCGCACCGATTTCCCTATGGCTAGGCGAGTATCTGTGATCGTGGTGAAGACCCCACACTGGGAAGATGCACATGGGCTGCTTTATAGAGTGATCCAGATCGTTGGATCGGAGGGATGTGACAATTGAGCCGTTGATCAGATGATCGGGCCATTGATCGTGGATTGTCCACACTAGTTTTCTTAGATTTTATTAGTGTTATAGGATTTAATTTTGTTTATATTATGTTTGGACACCATTATGAGTGTTTTAGTTGATTTTATTTAAACTAGAGCTATTTTCGTCAAAATTCACGAAACAGGTAATTTTTCAATTTTCTTAAAGCTATAAAAGAGGGTGGGCGTGTGACCCTCTCCCTCATTAGGTTTCTGTGAAAAAAAGAAGAGAAAAGCTCTTGCTTTCTTCCTTCATCTTCAAGGGATTTGAAGATACTTTCATGTCATTTGGAAGGGAGATTAGTGTGAGGCTAATCTTTATCAACGGAGGTGCAAGGTCTCCATCTATCCCATACCGTCATCTCTTTTCCCCTCCATCCAGGTATTTTCTTCAAGTTCTTTATTCCCCCATACCAGATCTTCATCTTCTTCTAAATCTCACTTTCCCATCGCCATCAATAATCCAAACCCTAACCCTACTTCCTATATATCTCAATCTCTTTAACCCTAATTCACCCTAGGTTGTATTAGGCCCTCTAACATGAAATAGACTATACCCTATGCTAATTGGATGTCCCTAAATCCATTAGATCCTAGTTTCATTTTATTTAATGATCTTGTGTGACAATGTTGGTAACTTAGGCTAGGATTATGCATGATGTCCTTTTGGTTTTCATGATATTTGTGGTGGTTGAGGCAATGCTTGTGTTTTTTTTGTTAATTATCTTAATTCTGTTACTTGATCTCACAAGTTATTTGGTTCATGCATCGGTCCTGCATCATGATGATTGAGCGGTTGGGGGTTTGGATCGTCGGTGAGATGGGTGTTGCGACAATGGACTTGGTGGTGAAGCGTGAATTGAGGCGCAAGAGGTGAGGATTGTGATGGGGCCAATGGCTGATCGGTGGCTTAAAATGGATATGATTAGAATAGATCTTGGGCGTTGCTAACTGAGTCGGAGCAATGGACTCAATGATCAACGGTCCAGATGCACCTCTCCGTTACTATGATAACACGAGAAGATTGGAGAATTCTTTCGCATGATAACACGAGAAGATTGGAGAATTCTTTTGTGTTTTCTGTATCCATTGCTTTACCCTAATAGGGTTTAAATAGAGATATAAAATGATATACAAGGAAGGTAACTCAATTGCTATACATGGAAAGTAAATCAGTAAGAATAATTTAGAGGGAGAGATTGATTCTCTTCTCTGAAAAGGTTATAGCTATCTACAGCTATCACCTTCCCAGTACTAGAATTGGCCAAAATGCCCCTATGTGTGGCATGAATGTAAATCAGTCTTCATTTTGGGGGTTTACATTTGTTTTAAGAGTCCCCATTTTTTTGCTGTCCATTAGAGATCTGTTTAATAGCTATAATAAGCAGAATCCAGGTGTAGGATGATTCTCTTTGTGAGAGGTCTATATAAAGACCTCCATGCATGTACTAGCTCTTTATGTTTTTCTGAAATAAACAAGAAAACAGATATGGAACTTCCTGGCTTCCTACAGTCAATGATGAGATAGAGTAGAGCATGTG
Organism: Magnolia sinica; assembly: GCF_029962835.1. NCBI lineage: Eukaryota > Viridiplantae > Streptophyta > Magnoliopsida > Magnoliales > Magnoliaceae > Magnolia > Magnolia sinica. The sequence goes on along the minus strand of NC_080576.1, from coordinate 87,422,833 downwards.
ATCATTAGTGTGCTGATTAGCAGACTTTTTGCACACTCCCAGTCTTGAATCTTTTTCTACTACTGCTCACGTGGATGGCCTGGTGTTCCCTGCATCTTTGTGGCTCCAATATGAAATTTCAGATTTGAATATGTTGCTAATAAGTTCAGATCTAAGCATTCATAGTCCTTGTTGCATCAACATCACTCAACAATAGGGTTGTCCAAAATTTGATTTCTGCTTGGCCCAAAGCCTGGCACATTGAAAGCCCTACTCGACAATTAGTAAATGACATGAAGACTTTGCTCGTTTATCCGAAACCTTGTGAATGCCAGATCATGCTTCAAGGATTGTTCCATATATATATATATATGTATGTATGTATGTATATTGATAAACACTTTACTTGTTAGCTGTATCCATGTCCTTTCTCTGTGTGCATACATTGTGTATTACTCTCAGTTCCATTGAGGATGAAGGTCCAAAATATCGGCATTGAAGCAATATCCACCAGCACCAAAACCATAGAATCTTTTGCTAAAAAATCCAGAATAAATAAAACAGGAAAAGATTAAAAAAATGCCATATATGATATTTCTTGGTGTTCCCAAGATAAAATTAAGCATGCATCAGACCATTATGATTTGACTACCACTGTGTATTACTCTCAGTTCCATGAAGGATGAAGGTCCAAAATATCGGCATTGAAGCAATATCCACCAGCACCAAAACCATAGAATCTTTTGCTAAAAAATCCAGAATAAATAAAACAGGAAAAGATTAAAAAAATGCCATATATGATATTTCTTGGTGTTCCCAAGATAAAATTAAGCATGCATCAGACCATTATGATTTGACTACCACTGTTTGCCTCTCTAGTGTGAAGTTTTGACTTTTTGAGTAAACCTTTTGACATCAGTCCGATAGGCTTAAGGCTTTAGTTGCTCACCATATATGCTCTTTAGAAACATTGTGAAGGAAACACATACGTATGAGTCTATGAAACAATGGCTTCTCATTCCTCAGTAGCCAATCCAAAATTATACAGTAACTAATGGATCATGAGTGTATGAGTCTTCTTTCAATGGCACTAATGTTTCAAAGCTAAATGATGAGGACATCATGCGCACATGCGCACGCACACCACCACCCCTACGCACGTACGTATGCAGAAGGAGGGCCCCACCATCGATCTGGCTCGATGACAACGTCCAGGGAGGGCCTCCTAGCTAGAAGACGAAGTTTTGGTTCAAAAGGGTGGGCCCGATAGTCAAGAAAAGCCCATCTTGGGATCTCATGATCGTGGTCCACTCGTCGAATTGATTTCATATTTTAGGTTTTGCTTATTGTTATTATTTAGAACATCGTGAACGCTTTAGATTTCTTTGTTTGGTTTTTATTTTAGTTTACTTCATCGCCAAGTAATAGGTTTAGCACATGGTGCGAGTTTTTGGGGTATAGGGTTTTCCCTATAAATAGGCACCCCCTGTAGTTCTTTTCATTCATTGAAACTTAATAAAAATTTCTGCTTTATTTTTCTGCTCTCTTAGTGAGTTGTGGAAGAATTCAAAAGTGGGTGCGAAGCCCTCCCTTTTCGAAGGGCTAACTACCGTGGTGCTAAGCCACATCTATCCCCATCCGCCCCTACCCTCTTCCATCCATATCTCTCATCTTCTATCATCATTATTGCTTTGAATTTCTCAGCTTTTGCAGCTATTCATCTCCCTACAGCCAGTTTTCAGAATCTGGACCCGTAGGAGGGCTGAAACTTCGGCAGAGCACTATGCCTCGACCTTACGTTGGATCGTCGCCAAACTTGGAGGGATTGGAGGTCTCCCTGGCCGACCAATGCCCAAGTGTCACTTTGGGGAGGCGGGCTTCCATCACACGTGCGGCTAGCCCACCCGCGCACGTGCGTCAGCCCCGGGCCAATATTTGCACGCAGGAGCTTTCTCCGGGTCAGGTTTTCCTCTGATTTTCTTCTTTTCGTTCCTATTTCCTAAACCCTAGCCTTAGTTTGGATTAGCCCTAATTTATTTGCCCCTTTTTCACCCTCGAGTTCCTTGAATTGAGATTGGGGAATCCCTTGGATTAGGGACTGTTTGCTATGCATGTGTGGTTGATTTCTATTTCCCTTTAAGCATCGTTTGGTTTATAATTTTTATTAGTCCAGTCTTAGCCTATGTAGGCCTGGACCCGCATATATTCCACTTTACTTAAATGTTTGGACTTTTTATGTGGGATATGGAATTTGTGTAATTGTTTCTGAACTATGGTGATTTCAAGCCTGAAATCTCACAGATCATGTTTAATTTCATGTCCTGCATCAAATTTGGTATCAGAGCTTAGGGTTCTTATAGGGGAATACATTACATGTTTAGGGTTAGTTTGTTTGAGTACATCATGCATTCAGTAGCTTTTAGGAGTCCATAGTCCCTGATATTAGTTGCTGAAATTTCTGTTAGCAGGAAGTTAGCAATTTACATTGCTGTAACTTTCTGTTATTCCTTCATTTTGACAACTATATTGCTGGATTTTAGTAGCATTGCGTAGTTTCCCTCATATAGAGTCTCATAGGATCATTTAGTCCCATATAGTCGTCGTAGAAAGTCCTTAGGTAGAGTTGCAAGTTGTACGCCCACATGTACGGGTCATGGTTTTGGCTAGCACCCTACACTAAACATGGAACAACTGCTAGAGTCACTAAACAATCTATCCCAACAGATCGAGTCTTGGGGTAAGTGCTTGGAAAAAGACATAGATCAACGCCTTGACCAAATAGAGGCCTCCCTCAGGACAAACTCCACCATTATGGAAGATGGCCAATCTCAGGCAGGTGGCTAGGAGGATCGACCAATGAATGGAAGTGGCCAAGGAATCAGTCATGGGCGTGCACCTGTACCCCCACCCCATGAGGGACATCAAGACCATTATTTTGAGGGGTACAACATGTGCAGCCTCGTGGCTAGAGAGAGTGCACCAGAGGCTATTGTAGAGTTACCTACTGAGGCCATTCTGGTAGTAGATGAGTTTCATGATGTCTTTCCTGATGATCTATCGGATGAGTCTCCCCCTAGGAGCGATATAGAGCACACCAGAACATGGGACATTGTAATACCAACAACCGAGTTTGCGTTTAATACTTCTGTCGATAGGTCCACAGGTCTTAGTTCTTACGAAGTCGTTACTGGTTATAAACCTGAGAAACCTATTGATCTTGTCCCTATGTCACTGTCCCATAGGCCGTCAGAACTTGCAGAGTCTTTTGTGCATCACATTCATTCATGGCATCAAGAAATCAGGCAGAAGATCACTACTAGTAATGAACATTACAAATTTTCTGCAGACCAACATAAATGTTTCAAGGAATTCAATGTAAGAGATTCTGTGATGGTCCGCATCAGGCCCGAGCGGTATCCTCCGGGAGCTGTTCGTAAGTTACATGCGCGTAGTGCTGGACCCGTCAAAATTATAAAACGAAACGGTTTCAATGCGTATGTGGCCAATCTTCCACCCTCCATGGGAATTAGATCCACATTCAATGTGAAGGATCTAATTGCATTTCAAGGGGCCATTGATGCATTGTCCAGCCTTTCGCCTAACCATCCTGATTCATCAGACCTTTCCCTTATTCCATGGCCCCCTCCCGACCTATTTTCCCAGCCTCTACCTCCCATACCTACCCGTCCCGACCCATTTTCCCAGCCTGTACCTCCCATACCTACCTATCCTGACCCATCTTCCCAGCTACTACGTCCCATATCTACCCTTCCCGACCCATTTTCTCAGCCTTTACCTCACATACCTCACATACCTACCCTTCCCACACCTAGATAGGAAATAGAGGATATTCTGGACCATCAGATAATATCCACGTCGGATAGTGAGTTTCAGAAGTACTTGGTTAAATGGAAGTCACGCCCAGCTTTAGACAACACGTGGCTCACTGAGGAGGAGCTTCAGAGACTTGATCCTGACATCCTGGATTGGTTTAGGAGTTTTATTTCGCCAATGGCGAAATCTTCGCAGCCGGGGAGAATTGATGAGGACATCATGCGCACACGCACACGCGCACGCACACCACCCTCCTACGCACGTACGTATGCAGAAGAAGGGCCCCACCATCGATCTAGCTCGATGACGACGTCTAGGGAGGGCCTCCTAGTTAGAAGACGAAGTTTTGGTTTAAAAGGGTGGGCCCGATAGTCAAGAAAAACCCATCACGGGATCTCATGATCGTGGCCCACTCGTCGGATTGATTTCATATTTTAGTTTTTGCTTATTATTATTATTTAGAATATCGTGAACGCTTTAGATTTTTTTGTTTGGTTTTTATTTTAGTTTACTTCATCGCCAAGTAATAGGTTGCGCACATGGTGCGAGTTTTTAGGGTATAGGGTTTTCCCTATAAATAGGCACCCCCTGTAGTTCTTTTCATTCATTGAAGCTTAATAAAAATTCTTGCTTTATTTTTCTGCTCTCTTAGTGAGTTGTGGAAGAATTCAAAAGTGGGTGCGAAGCCCTCCCTTTTCGAAGGGCTAACTACCGTGGTGCGAAGCCACATCTATCCCCATCTGCCCCTACCCTCTTCCATTCATATCTCTCATCTTCTATCATCATTATTGCTTTGAATTTTCCAGCTTTTGCGGCTATTCATCCCTCTACAGCCAGTTTCTAGAATCTGGACCTATAGGAGGGCTGAAACTTAGGCGGAGCACTATGCCTCGACCTTACGTCGGATCGTCGTCAAACTTGGAGAGATTGGAGGTCTCCCTGGCCGACCAGGCCTAAGTATCACTTTGGGGAGGCGGGCTTTCATCACACGTGCGGCCAGCCCACCCGCACACGTGTGTCAGCCTCGGGCCACCATCTGTACGCAGGAGCTTTCTCCGGGTCAGGTTTTCTTCTCTTCATTCCTATTTCCTAAACCCTAGCCTTAGTTTGCATTAGCCCAAATTTATTTGCCCCTTTTTTCACCCTAGGGTTCCTTGAATTGAGATTGGGGAATCCCTTGGATTAGGGACTGTTTGCTATGCATGTGTGGTTGATTTCTATTTTCTTTTGAGCATCGTTTGGTTTATAATTTTTATTGGTCCAGTCTTAGCCTATGCAGGTCTGGACCCACATAGATTCCCCTTTACTTGAATGTTTGTACTTTTTATGTGGGATATGGAATTTGTGTAATTTTTTCTGAACTAGGGTGATTTTAAGCCTGAAATCTCACACATCATGTTTAATTTCATGTCCTGCATCACTAAAACTAAAAGGAACACAACACACTACATAGCTTCTATGATCTTTTTTCTTTTTTCTTCTTTTTTTTTTTTTTTGAAGTGAATGTAGCTTGTATGCAATTATGAATCTATGAGATACTGGTTGGGTATTTTTGAAAGTCTATATCAGTTTATGACTTTCAATGAGTCTTCAAGTAGTTTACTCTTGGTTCAATTGCTGCTAACGATGACTTTGATGATGACTTGTGTTTGTCAACTTCTACTCTGATTATATTTATTGCGAGAAATACTACTAAGCTATTAGTCTGAACTCTTTTCTTTTTGCTAGCAAGAACTGTTAATTGATTTAACCCTTTTAGGTCATAGTCTGTGTCTTTTATTAAAATTGTCACCATTGCCTACTTTTATGATGAGTTTACTTCAGTGTTATACAATGCAGAGTTGTAGTACTGTTCTATTATTAGTTAATATTATTTGTGATTCAGGACACTCTCGCCAATGAACTCATTTGCTTCTGAACTTGGCGTTCAGTTTGAAGCATGCATGGAAGCGCCACATGTTATAGATGTGGAATCACAGGTGTGAATTATGATTCTTAAAATGTTTTTGCTCATTGGATTCAGTTGCATGCCTTCTTTATTAATGTCATGATCTAATTTAATAGCTTCACTGATAATTTAATTGCCATCATTATTTGCAGCTTTGGGCTGCTGTTATCTCTACTGGTCCAGGGAATTGTCAGTTGAATGCCAGTTATAAAACAGCTGATGGGTATGCTTTTCAGGTAAGCTGTGGTACCTTGACGTGAGATTCTCTTCCTTGGGAGCAGTTATGGATAAGTAATAATTTACCATTGATTATAAAGGATGCGCTTGGGGTTTCTTTAGAGGAAATTTGCAAGATTGTGCCAGGTGGTGCTCTTGTTTTCTTTCCTAGCTACAAGTTGCTGGAAAAGCTACGCACTCGTTGGGTTCAAACAGGTCAATGGTCTAGATTAAATGCACAAAAATCCCTTTTTGTTGGTAAGTGTTCATTTGTACACGTGCGTGCTTGTGTTACTTTTGGCTAATATTTGCATGCTTTCATGTAGGGGTAATCTTTGTGAAGTATATACTGCTTTTAGAATTGTGAGGAAGTATGGCATTTCTTTAGAGATGTTAAAATCCATGGTAGAGAGGAGAGGAGAAGGGAAATGTGTAAGAAAAGAAAGGATTGAGGGAGATTAAGAAAGGCCTCTCTCCTCAAGTTCTATTAATAAAAACCCTAATGCATCAAGCAATATGGTGTCCTATAAGAGCACCCATTACAATGCACAGCCATGCACACTACTTTTACGCTCACCCACACTCTCATACAAACACTCACACATCTCCTACAAGTGATATTATGTTTTTAGATAGATTTGGCTAGCTTTCTAGTTCCAGCAGAAAAGATATTGGGAGCGAACTAACATTCGAATAGTGAATATTATGTGGCTTTGCATCTTTTGCATGCCATTGGAACGTTTTTTAAATTTTTTTTTTTTTTTTTTTTTTTTTTTTTTTTTTTTTTTTTTTTTTTTTAATCTCTTTGTATTTCTTGATGTACGTTTAAGTTTATTGTTTTTGTACCATAAGGAATTGACTCTGGGAGGTCTAATTGTTTATGTGTTGTCCAGAGCCAAGAGGAAACCAGGAGGATTTTGAGCCTGTTTTGAAGGGTTATTATGATTCAATTCGTGGAAAGGGTAAATCTCTGGGCCAAGGAGCTGCTCCTTGGAAACTCAAAAGGAATCATAAGCGAGACTCTAAAAACCTGAGTAACAACGAGCTCCCAGTAAATTTTGTAAATGGAGCTGCTTTTCTTGCAGTTTGCCGAGGAAAGGTGCCTGTTTTTTTTATTTTTTTTATTTTTTATTTTTATAAATATTATTATTGAACTTGTGAATGGCATTTCTTTGTAGTTCTATATACTTCTGTTTTTCGTGGGTACACCACCTCCATTGCTAAAACTATTTCTTCTTTTGTTTGTGATATCTTTGCAATGCTTCTATATATAATATCAGAGTCATTTACTTGCAACTCGTCACTTTAAAATTTTCGATTTCATTGTTCTTTAAGCATGCCATTGCTTTTAAGTATTTGGGATTCTATGTTTTATTCTTTCCAATCTTAAAAACTTGAGTTTATGAGAAACTGAGAGTCTGATATTTCTTCATTCATCGATTGATGTTTCTATACAATGATTGCCAAGTGATAGATCACGATATTACAGATGAAGGAAAAGAGAGTTCTTAGAGGAAGGGAAGAGAGAGTTGTTATTATCCTCTCTCAGTCAAAATAGTTTTATTTATAATGAAATTGGGTACAAAGATAGAAACCAAAGATACATAAGATAAAAAAAACATAAATAAGAATATCCTTAGTATGGTGCGTGATAGGACCATTCAACATTGTTACACATGACACTTATTCTTCAACGCTCCCCCTAAAGATGGAACATAGATATCATGCACATGCAACTTGCCCATAAGATAATGCAAATGAGATGAAGTAGGAGCTTTGGTGAGAATGCCATCCTTCTAGTCTTTGGAGCAAATAAATGGAGTGTGCGACAATTTTTCTCTCTCACAAAATGCCAATCAACTTCAATATGTTTTGTCCTCTTATGGAAAGTAGGATTAGAGGCAATGAATCACAACTTGATTGCCACAATGTAAGGGGATAGGTAGAGGCACATTGAATCCCATTTTGTGAAGAGGAGATCTGACTCAGATGATCTCACACGTTGCATGGGCCACATGGCAAGATATTCCGCTTTGGCCGACGAATGGGCAACTATTGATTGGTTCTTGCTTTTTAACGATACACGATTACTCCAAACAAATGTTCAATAACTAGTAGGGAATCATTTGTCTGTAGAATAACTTGCACTATCAACATCACAATACCCACTCTAATTCAAGTGGCCATGATTAGAATTACAAAAGATCCTTTTGGAGCTGATTTTAGGTACCTTGGAATCCGACACACTACCTCTAGACAATGAGAACATGGAGAATGCATGAATTGACTAGACACACCACCAACAACATAAATAATATCTAGGTGCCTGGGTGTTAGATGTATATGATGTCTCATAAGACTAAGATACATGCCAGAATCTTCGACCTCATTGGACTATCTCTCATATAGCCAATGGTTCACCTCAATTGTAGTTTTTACTGGATGAGCTCTAAGCAACCCAAATCCTATGAGCAGGACATAACAGTAGAGAATGGTTTGATGATTATAATGTGAAGAAAAGAGGAGAAGATTGAGAGAGAAGAAGGTGGAAGAGAGTTTGGGAAAGATGTGTTAGGCTAGTTTATCCTATCACACAATATTTTATTATAATAGAGCATATAGTACACCATAGGAGAAGAGGAAAGTGTGTAAATGCACTGACATTAAAAGGGCCTAACCATATACACTACACACTAACATTCTCTATACGCCCCCTCAAGTTGGAGCATAGATGTTGATCATGCCCAACTTGTCACGAACACGATGAAGAGCATCTCGACTCAAGGACTTTGTAAGAACATCAGCAAGTTGATCCCCATATTGAGCAAAAGGGGTGACGATTTCCTTAGAAGCTACTTTCTCTCGAATAAAGTGACAGTCGACCTCAATATGCTTGGTTCGCTCGTGGAAAATAGGGTTACGAGCAATATGGATGGCCGCTTGGTTGTCACAGTGAAGAGGATCATGATCCGAATGAGGATAGCCAAGTTCTTTAAGAAGGTTGCGAAGCCACATGAGCTCTTACGTCGCATGAGCCATAGCACGATATTCTGCTTCAGCTGAGGACCGAGCAACAATCGGTTGCTTTTTGCTCTTCTATGTTATAAGATTGCCACCTAGGAAGGTACAAAAGCTGGATGTAGAGCGACGATCATAAGCACTAGCACAATCAGTATTGGAATAGTCAGAAAGATGAAGATGACCATGCAACTGAAAGCGGAGGCCAAGACCCGGGGCTGATTTTAGATACCGAAGTATGCAGTAGACACCCATGAGATGGGAAGTATGGGGAGCTTGCATGAATTGGCTAACAACGCCCACCGCAAATTAGAGATCTGGGTGAGTAATAGTTAGGTAAATAAGCCGTCCTACAAGTCGTCGATACATCCTGGGATCAGTAAGGAGAGCACCATCATCTGGTCAAAGCTTCTGCGAAGTATCCATGGGAGTGGTAGCGGGCTTGCACCCTAACATGCCGGTCTTCATGAGAAGATCAAGCACATATTTTTGTTGTGACAAGACCAATTCGGATGATGAGCGACTAACTTCAATTCCGAGGAAGTAGCGAAGAGGACCAAGATCCTTGATCTCAAACTTGGTCTTAAAAAATACTCTGACCTCCCTCATTCCAACAGAATCACTACCGGACAGAACAATATCATCCACATAGACAATGAGAACCATGATGCTCGTCGATCGATGACATATAAAGAGAGAATGATCGGCATAACTACGAACAAAGCTGAACTCCAAGAGAGCCTGACTGAATTTTTCGAACCATGCACGTGGGGATTGTTTGAGTCCATAAAGAGCCTTCTTCAACCGACATACAAGCGCAGGGTTGTGAGAAGCAACAAAGTTAGGAGGTTGATGCATGTAGACTTCCTCTGCAAGGTCCCCATGGAGAAATGCACTCTTAACATCAAGTTGAAACAAGGGCCATGATAAATTAACTGCCAAGGAGATCACAACGCGAATCGAATTAAGCTTTGCCACTGGAGAGAATGTCTCGAAGTAATCCACACCATGAGTCTGTGTGTAACCTTAGCAACAAGACGAACTTTATAGCGATCAATGGAGTCATTTGGAAGAAACTTGATCTTATAAACCCATAGACATCCAGCAGGTTTATGTCCTAAAGGAAGTGACACAAGGTCCCAAGTATGATTCTTCTCAAGTGCAGACATTTCTTCCATCATCGCTTTCGTCCAGTCAGGACTTTGAAGAACATGTGAGAGAGACCGAGAATAGTCAGTGATGAAAGGGAAGCTGTAAACAATTGAAAATATGGTGAAAGATGATCATATGAAACGAAATTACTAATGAGGTGTTGAGTATAAAATCGTGACCCTTTGCGCAAGGCAATGGGGAGATCTAAACTCCAGGTAGGAGAGTCACCTGAGCTAACATTCAAAGTGAGCGGAAGGGTGGATGGTTGAGTGTGTGAAGATTTATCTCGACGATGATACACCCGTAGAGGCTTAGGGTCACCCAAATCACCAACAAGATGCTGAACAGAGGGGAGAGGAGTTTTCCCATGATCACTAATGGAAAGAGGAAGAGGATAAGAGTTATACTCCCCTTGACTCGCAAGAGGATCACCGAGGGATTGGCCTGGAGCGGAGAAAAAAGAAATATCCTCAAAGAAGGTTACTTCGACAGAGACATTTCTTGCAAGTCAACGGGTCAAAACATTTATACCCTTTCTGACTCGAGTATACCCTAGAAAGACACATTTAATTGCCTTGGGGCTAAGTTTATCATTACTTCCATCCAAAATTTGAATAAAGCATGTGCAACCAAAAACTTTAGGTGGTAGAGGAAATAGATTATCATGAGGATACACTATAGTAAATGAAGATTTGTAAGGCAGGATACGCGAAGGTATACAATTAATAAGAAAAGTAGCAGTTAGAAGAGCATCGCCCCAAAAATGTTTAGGTAGGTGCATACCAAGCAGAAGGGTACGAGCAACTTCAAGTAGATGAAGATTCTTTCATTCTGCAATACCATTTTGTTGAGGTGTTCGAGCACACGACGTCCTAGACAAAATACCATGTTCCTCCAAGAAGGACAGAAAGGCAATAGACATGTATTTGCCCCCCCCCCCCCCCCAATTATTAGAATGGAGTTAATGGAACATTGAAATTGAGTGCACACTTCGTGATAAAACATTTTAAACGCATTAAACACTTCACTTTTAGATTTCAAAAGATAAATCCAAGTCATGCGTGAATAATCATCAATAAAGGTAACAAAATATCTAAATCCAAAAGTGGAGGTAACCAGAGTTGTTCCCCAGACATTCGAGTGAACCAAAACAAAAGGTTGAGATTTCCTCTTAAAAGAGCTAGGATGAAACGTAGCACGATGATGTTTAGACAATTCACAAATATCACTACATAACTGATGCAGGATATGGAAAATTAAATATAATATGCAAGATTTCAGGCTTAGATCCTACCAATTCAGAAACAATCACACAAATTCCACGTCCCACATGAAAATCCAAACATTCAATTTAAAAAAAAAAAAAAGGAATCTATGCGGGTCCAAGCTGACATAGGCTAGGACTGGACCAATAAAAATTATAAACCAAACGATGTCAAAGGGAAATAAAATCAACTACTCATGCATAAAAATTAGTCCCTAATCCAAGGGATTCCCTAATTTCAATTCAAGGAACCCTACGGTGATAAAAAGGGGCAAATTAATTAGGGATCATGTAATCTAGGGCTAGGATTCATGAAAAACGGCTATGAGAGGATAAAAGAGGATAAAAACCTGAGCCAAAAGATGATCCTGCATGTGGACAGCAACAATGGCCCAGACGGACGTGCGTGTGATCCCGGCCGCACGTGTGTGGGGTCCACTATTCAGAAAAAGGCCACCTTGGCCCTAGTCGGCCAGGGATGAACTCCAAAATCCCCAAATCTCAGCTCGATCCGATGTACGGTTTATGCATGGTGCTCCGCCAAAGTTTCAGCTCGCCTGCGGGCCGAAATCTGGAAACCTGCTATAATGAAGAAATCTGATGCAACAAAAGGACAAATTCGAAGTACGGATGGTGAGGGAAGATGGAAAAAAAGATGATGGAAGATGGGGGTGAATTGGGATCGATGTGGCTTCGCACCACGGTAGTTAGCCCTTCGAAAAGGGAGGGCTTCGCACCCACTTTTGAATTCTTCCACAACTTACTAAGAGAGTAGAAAAATAAAGCAGAAATTTTTTTATTAACTTCAATGAATGAAAAGAACTACAAGGGGTGCCTATTTATAGGGAGAATCCTATACCCAAAAACTCGCACCATGTGCGACACCTATTACTTGGCGATGAAGTAAACTAAAATAAAAACCAAACAAGGAAATCTAAAGCGTTCACGATGTTCTAAATAATAACAATAAGCAAAACTTAAAATATAAAACCAATTCGACGAGTGGGCCACGATCATGAGATCCCATGGTGGGCTTTTCTTGACTATTGGGTCACTTTTCTGAACCAAAACTTTACTTCTAGCTAGGAGGCCCTCCCTGAACGTCGTCATCGAGCCAGATCAATAGTGGGGTCCTCCTTCTACGTACGTACGCGCGTAGGGGGGCGGCGTGAGTGCGCGTGATGTCCCCATCAATAACGGTTTAGTGACAAATAAGGAGGAAAACAAAATTCTCAATCTAACTATTGATGGGTGGCCTAAGCGGCATGCCACCGAGTCATGGACTCTCTATCCAGAGAAAAGGTACTAGAAGCGGCAACGGGTGTATCATCAAGATGATAAATGCCTCCTTACTCATGCCCCCCACCAATCACTCTTTTTGTTTGTAGGTCCTGAAATAAACAATAAGAAGGGAAGAAGGCAATTAAACAATTTAATGATTTAGTAAGAGAGCTAACAGACAATAAGTTTAATGGAAAATGAGGCACATGCAAGACTGAGGACAAAGACAAGGAAGAAGAAAGGGAGATGAAACCAATCCCAGAGATGGGAGTTTGGGTTCCATTTGCGACTGTGACATACTGAGTGTGGGGAGAAGGAGAATAAGAGGAAAAGAATTGAGACTTACCAGTCATATGGGAGGAAGCTCCAGAGTCTATGACCCAGGAGGTAGGAGAGGATGACACAAGAAGAGCAGTACCTGGCTGGGTCGAAGCTGCGTGAGATGGCTCAGGAATATCATGAACGTGAAGCCGCATAAGGGCATTATATGCAGCTCGAGAAATGATGAGAGACTCCCTTGAAGTAGACTGCTTAGCTGTCGGGGTGGAAGATTGTGTCTCAGGACCAACTGTGGATGCAACAGGAGTAGCGGCATACGTAGGACGACCATGGATCTGCCAGCAATAAGTAACGCTGTGATTAGTTCTACTGTAATGTGAATAAATACGGGAACCATCACGTTCTCGTCCACATCCGCCACAACCATGAAGACTATGACCGCCACAACTGCGATCTCCCTCGCGGCTCTACCAAGATCACCAAAACTAGAAATGTGCCCTGAACTCAAGGATGATTACCTGAAGGCCAAGAGAGGACTGATCGCTAGCAAGATGTGCCGAACGCTCTGGTGGCACAAATGAATGAGAAGGAAGAGTAGAGACAGTAGTGCGCTGACACTTGGCATAGACCGTCGTCAATGGAGGAAGAAGATCTTGTATAACAACCTGATCTCGAACATGAAGATAATCGGAATTCAACCTAGCTAGGAACTGCATGATACGAGTATCATCCCGCTGCTTATGGGCATGTTCATGATCCTCTTTACATTTGGAAGGAAGAGGCTGATACAGGTCCAACTCATCCCACATACCCGAAGCGTCGAATAGTAATCTTTTAATGATCTTGAATTTTGTTGGAACTGACCAATTTCTTGAATAAGCTGGAATACCCGGGAAATTTTTTGAGATTTTGAGAACATATCATGAAGCGTATCCCAAATGCCTTTAGCCAAGGATAAAAACATCACTGAGTGGCTAATCAAGGAATCCATACTATTCAACAACCATGCAATAACTTGATAATTCTCCTTTGTCCAAGACTTGCAAGTAACATTTGTAGAGCTTGAACGATCATCCAAAATATACAACTTCTCACGGGCTCCTAAGAACACTTTTAAGATTGTGCCCATTGAAGATAGTTGTCACCATTCAACTTAGTGGAGGTAATTTGCAAGGAGTTGGATTCAAGAGACCCTATGCCAAGAGATGAGGGCCCTTTGTCAGCCATAGGAGAGTCCAAGAGAGATAAACCTATGCCAAGAAGGAATGGTTCAAATAACTCTATCTCACTCAATCCTTCAAGGTAATAAGAGATAAACCTCAAGCAAATAGCAATCATCCAAAATAACACGAAACTCAATAAAAAAGGCCCAGCCGCACGTTCATTTGAGGTTAAAACCCTCTTAAACATGGATCTTAGGTAAAACATCCTCCATGGGTAGCTTGGGAGGAAGATTTTGGTCCATCTCGAGCAAAGAAACCAAAGAAAAGCTTACTGATTTGAGGTAAATCAAAGAAAAATGGAAGATGGGCCCGATTTTCGAACTTCTCTATTTCGCCCAAAATACCATGAAAGGAGGTCCAAAAAATTTTGAAAAAATTATGATAAATCTTCTAAAATCAAGATCTATCAAAACCCTAAACTTTAGCTCAAACGGAGTCCATGCGTTCGTATAATGCTGTTATTAACCGTATGGCTGCTGACGTCAGCAAGGTGACGTGTTGCCTCTCGATCTGTTGGATGTGGAATGCCTGGATCTATTCTTTGATATCAAGTAGAGAATGGTTTGATGATTATAATGTGAAGAAAAGAGGAGAAGATTGAGAGAGGAGGAGAGTTTGGGAAAGATGTTATGTTAGGCTAGTTTGCCCTATCACACAATATTTTATTACAATCGAGCATATAGTACACTGCAGGAGAAGAGGAAAGTGTGCAAATGCATTTACATTAAAAGGGCCTAGCCACATACACTATACACTAACATTCTCTATAATAACATGTACTTTCATTGAAATATAAGAATCCCCCTTACCTTTTGCTACCTGCCTACCTCATATCTAAGAAAGTATTTTAAAGGAACTAAATCCTTAATATTGAATGCATTTGCCAGAAATGGCTTCACTTTGGCAATCTCATGAGATTGTTCCCTACGAGAACAATATCATCCACATAAACCACAAGAATTGTAGTGCTGCCATTTTCCCTTTTAGTGAACTAGAGTTGTGTTGCTAAACTTTTCAATATAGGCAAGGGGGTTGTTTTAATACATAAATTGCCGTCGTAACTTACAAACCTTGCCTTTGTCCCCCTAAGGTCTAAAACGTGGAGGCATAGCCATGTATTTATCTTCATGAAGCTAGCCATGAAGAAATGCATTCCTCACATCTAATTTTACTAATGGCTTCAGTTAAGAACAAGGAATAAAAAATATGAACAGAATATAGTTTGGCCACTGAAGTAAAAGTCTCATAGTTTACTCCATGACTCCATATTGTTGTGTGAGTGCTTTTACGATAAGTCTAGCTTTATATCTCGTAATGGAACCATCCTACTTGTATTTCAAGGTATGAACCCATTTGTATATGACCACATGATTCCTAATGGTGGATCAACTAAATCCTATGTCCCTATCTTTCCGAGGCAGGCACTGTTTTTATTATTATTATTATTATTAAAGTTTTCCATTTAAGATCAGTTAAGGCATCTTCAACATGACAGGGTATAGGAACAAAAGAAATGGATCATAAGTATGCGTGATAAGATGGAGATGATGATTTTTAACATATAAAATCACCGATGGGATGGGGTGTGCATGAGCAGGATCCTTTGTGGAGAGCAATGGGTAACTGCAAGTGGCCTGGATTTGCAATCGAGGATGGATGATGATAAATAAGAATTTCTGGTTTTGTCTTCCTACAAATGTACACCATCAATTTTTTGTTGGGGTTGACTAGGGGATTTTGGGTAGATCCAGGATAACTGCAAGTGGCTTGGATCTGCAATCGAGGAAAAGAACTAGGATAATTGTGGGAGGTAAGACTTGCCTTGTATAGAGAAGAAATGTATATTTTCAAAGAATTTAACATATTTGGAAACATACTTTTAATTCACAGGACAATAGCTCTTACAACCTTTGTTGAGGGTTGGAATATCCTAAAAACACACAAATCATTGATTGAGGACTGTCATGCCCTAGACTCGGTAACCGGACTCACAAGGAACCCGATGGCCGGTTCTGGCCGCAAGATGACCCAAAAATCTGTCCAGACAGTTCTGGACAGCAACATATAACTGAATACAATAAATATAACACTATTTAAAAGGGGATTTAATCCAAGAAAATCATGATATGGACCACCCAAGTGGGCCCCACAAACATCCAGACCCTTCCCATTACAAAATACCCCTTGCATGTGCCCCATATAGGTGGATTAGGGGGCTCTAACGTCCAAGGGTGGACTGTCATGGACGTCCACCCTCCATGGATGGTCTGGATATTTGTGGTCCACAAGGTGGGCCACACACTCATGATAAGAAGTTTATCAACAAAGGAAAAATAAGGATTCGGCCACAAGGGAAGGGTCTTCGCCACATTGAGGCCCTTCCCCTCATCACTCATGCACACACATTCCACTATCACAAGATATACAAGATCTACATGATCATAGGATTTCTACTTGAGATCTATGGTGGAGATGCAATCTCCACCAAGGATCAAGGGTCTAAATGACCTAAAGATCCCTGATCAAAGAGAAAAAAAGCTATGTAGGGGTCCATGAAGAATGGCCCCTTGCATGGAACATGCATGCAAGTAAGATGGGCTATGAGCCCCATCCATGAAATCTTGGGGGCCACCACCATCATTTGATGAGCCCCACAAGCTTCAACATGAAAGAAAAAGGGAAGAACAAGTAAAAAAAATGGAAGAAATCTGAATTTGCAATTACATGCACACCCACCTACAAAGTCTTCAAGCAAACACCTCCAAGATGGTCTTCAAGCTCCAAGGAAAGAGGTTTAATGGTCAAGATGCTAGACTAAGGGCTGGATTATGGGGTAGAAGGGAGGATGAAGGGCTGGAAAATGGGTGAAAAATTGTTGGAGAAGAAGAGAAGAGAGAGAGAGAGAGAGAGAGAGAGAGAGAGAGAGAGAGAGAATGAGAGGTAAAGAGAGAGAAAGGGGATTTTAAGGCAAGCAATCATCTCTCTCTTGCCTTGGATAGAGAAGAGCAATCATAGCAATAGGGCGTTAGAAACAATGTTGTAGGGTTAGTAGGCTTTTTAGGTTAGTGGGTGGTGTTTTGAGGATGGGTGGTGTAAGGATAGGGCCTAGCAATGGTCTATGATGGACCTTTAACCACCCATAGAAGCAAGAATGGGCCTAACAAGGGCCTAGAGGGGCATATCAAGGTGGGCATTCAACCACCATTGTCCCCTGAAGGCGGCCTAGTAATAATCTGCCCAGGATTAAGGCCCGTGGCCCGAGCATCACCATAAGAAAGAGATGGGCAGCTATATACATATAGATACATCACATGTTGGGCCTCGATACTATCGGCCGATATTATCGGTATCGCACCAGTGCGAGACGAAACTCTGCTGATAACACCCGGAAGATACCAAAAATCCAAAACTTCAGATATCGTACGATATTATCGTCGATATCGTGCGATATATCGTCGACATCATGCGATACATCGTCGATATCGCCGATATCACCAATACAACCCACCCCGATGCCGTGGGTTGTGGAAAATCAAAAAATTTTGAATTAGAAAAGAGAGAGAGAAAGAGAGAAAGAGAGAGAGAGAGAGAGAAAGAGTACCTCGTTGCGTGAAGGAGAGAGAGAGAGAGAGAGAGAGAGAGAGAGAGTACCTCGCTGCGTGAAGGAGAGGGAGAGCGCTCGTGACAGAGAGGGAAAATGAAGAAGATGGGGCGGGAGGGGTGAAAATGGGGATCGGCGCGGGTGTGGTTTACTGAGCACGCTCCTATCGTACTCAGTAAACTCAGTTGGGGCCCACTTTTAATGTATGTGGTTTATCCAAACCGTCCATCTATTTTCCCATATAAATTAATGGGTTGATCCCAAAAATTAGAACGGGAAGTGGATCATACCACAGGAAACAGTGGTGACACTGATTTCCACCGTTGAAACCTTTTTGGCCCCTACAGTGATGTTTATCAGTCATCGAAACCATTAATAAGATCATATGGACGTGGATTAAAGTAAAATACGAATTTAATAAGATCATATGGGCCCTGCAGTGATGTTTATTAGTCATCTAAATTTAATACTTTTGTGGCCAAAAATGATATTTCAACGGTGCATGTTCAATTCAACTGTTTTGTAAGGTGTGGCCCATTTAAACATTGTATATGGTTTATTTTTGGGCTAAAGCCCTGAAATTATCTATTAAAATATATGGACGGAGCAGATAAAATACATAAATCGTGGTGGACCTCACATGAGTTTACACAGTACACTAAGCGTACTGAGTTACTCAATGTACAATCATATAAAGTGGTGTCCATGTTCTGTGGGTCCTACGGTAATGTGTGTGTCATATCTAAACCGATCATTAATTTGGAAATAATTTTTTAGGGCATGACACAAACAATGGTGTAGATATAAATCTTTAGTGGACCCCGCCACAGAAAAAAGCGGAGAGAGTGACGCCCACCATTGAAACTCATAGCATTCTTGAGGTCCCATCATAATGTTTATTTGTGATCTAATCTGTTCATAAGTCCAGAAAGATATGGAATAATGGAAAACACAAATATCATCTTAATCATCCATCTCTTGTGGCCCTCAAGAAATTTTTAATGGTGAACGTCACTCTCTCCACCGTTTTCTGTGGTGGGGTCCACTCGAGCTCTGAATCTGACTCATTTTTTGGCTCACCCCTAAAATGATCTGTTCAAATTGATGGACGGTGTGGATAGAAAAAATACATCATGGTGGGACCCATGTAACTTGGTGACGTGACTTCAGTAATCGGCGCTGGAAGCGGATTGCGTACTGAGTAACTCAGTACCCTTAGGGTACTGAGTAAACTGTGTGGGGTCCGCTGTTATTTATTTATTTTATCCACTCCGTTAATCTATGTTAAAAGATAATTTTAGGGCTTGACCTAAAAACGAAGCAAATTAAAATCTCAAGTGGACCACACCACAAGAAACAGTTTGATTGAACCTCTACCATTAAAAAAATTTTGGAGGCCAAAGAAGTTTTGGATCAAGCTGAAGTTTGTGGTTTCTCTTCATCCATGTCTTTGTGATCTTACGAACAGGTTGGATGACAAATAAAAATTACTTTAGACACTATGAAGGTTTCAACGGTGGAAATCATTATTCCACACTGTTTCCTATGTAATGGTCCACTTGAGCTTTGTATTTACTTCAATTTTGGGATCAACCCCTAAAATTATCTGTAAAAATGGATGGACGGTGTGGATAAACCACATAAATTCATAGTAGGCCCAACTGAGTTTACTCGGTACGATAAAAACATACTGAGTAACTCAGTACGCAATCCAATTACCGTACGGAGTAACTCACTACGCTTAGTGTGCTAAGTAAACTCTGTATGGTCCACCATGATTTATGTATTTTATCTGCTTCGTTCATCTATTTTAATAGATAATTCTAGGGCTTCAACCCAAAAATGAAACATATACAATGTTCAAGTGGACCACACCATAGGAAACAGTTGAATTGAACGTCTACCGTTGAAAATTTCTTGGGGGCCACATAAATTTTGGATCAAATTTATATTTATTTTTTCCCTTCATCCATGTATGTACGATCTTATGAATAAGTTGGATGACAAATAAACATCATTGTTGGGCCTAACAAGGTTTCAACAGTGGATATCATTATCCCTGCTGTTTCCTCTGGTATGGTCCACTTGATCTTTGGATATGATTGAATTTTTGGCTCAACCCCTTAAATTAGACGGAAAAACGAATGGATGGTGTGGATAGATCACATACATTCAAGGTGGGCCCATCCCACACAACTGCCCGTTCGGTTCAGGGCTAGAGACGGGCAAGGGTAGGACGCAATCCGCGTCAGTGACGTGCAAAGACGAGCACTGATGCTCCTCGAGCTCCAGTTGCACGAACGGTTCAAAGGAGATCAAAGTTACATGGGCCCAAAGTGATGTATTTATTATATCTACACCGTTTATCTATTTTTAGAGATCATATTAGATCATATTAGAGCAATATCTACACCGTTCAATTTAAAAATAGTTGCGTTAGTTCAGTTAAACATCGCATAACTTAGGAACTTATACAAAGGAAATTTATTATGTGCATTTTTTTTTGGAGATATTATGATTTAAAAGTGTGTATTAAGGGCCTTTTTAACAATCCTCAAAGTTTCATTAAAAAATTCAACCATTTTCCCAATGTTTCCCCATGTTTCCCAAAAAGTGCGATAAACTATGCGATACAAACGATATATCCGTGCGATAACCGATACGTATCTGTATCCCAAGGGTGCGATACATTGTGCGATACCGATATTTCGAACACCGCATATAGATACATCACATGTTGGGCCTCGATAAAGTGGCCCAAGGCTACACATAATTCATAGGCCCAATAGGGGCAATATACAGCCAAATCCACATGTAATAATATGGGCCCATAAGGAAGGTTGGGGCCCAAACATAAGGGCAACCAAGTCCATACATTGTGGTGGGCATAGTGGGTAGCCCATTACTCCAACACATGGGCGAGAATCGTATTCAAGATAAGCAAGTTGGGCCTTACAACCTAGCCCAAGAATTTAGTTATTTTGGTGGGCAACCAAAGGCCCAACCGCTTGTTCCTCCAGTTGAGCACGTAGCGCCCGTACCTTCAGTGTTGCCGACCTTTCTCACTTTTCCTTTTTATCTGATGTATGTCCTTTTGGGCCTGATGTAAACTTGTAAAAGTTCAAATTCTTAGTGGATTTTGTGATGTGTGCCCGTTGTTATTCTCAGATATACTTGCTGTGATCTTGGGTATGCTCGTATTGGAATGATTATGCTGTTATGAAAATCCTCCTTGTAGGATCCTAGGATCGGAACCTGCCTCAGGAGCCGAGAATGGGGTACTACGGAGGCTGTCGCGCCTAGAACTGGCTATCGGGTTCCTTGTGAGTCCAGTTACAGAGTCTGGGGCGTGACAAGGACCTAACTTATTTTAGGATGAACCAAGAATATGGATGAAGCAAACATACCCTAGATACCTTAGGGGCCTGTTTGATTTTCAATTTACATGGTAAACGAAGCGTAAATAAATCATCGTTACTTATTACACCTGCTTGGAAGAGAGGAATTTACCTTCGAATTTGGCCTAAAAAAACGTGATATAAAGGCGTTGAAATTGGACCCAATTTGTGGTTGTTATGTAAGCGTTTGATCCACACCAACCATCTATTCTCTGTGTTCGTTTTATAGCATGAACCTAAAAATGAGGCGAATACAAAACACAAGTGGGCCACATTACAGGAAAGAAGGAGAATTGAATGCCTACTGTTGAAAGTTAAAACAAGAACAAGATCCACAAGAATGTGTACCTGTCATCCAACCCATTCATAATGTCACACAAACATGGATGAAGGGAAAACACAAATATCAGCTTGATCCAAAACTTATGCGGCCTTAAAGAAGATTTAAACGTTAAGTGTTCGACTCCTCTTGTTTACTGTGTTGTGGTCCACTTGAGCTTTGGATTTGCCTCACTTTTGGGCTTATGCCCTAAAATGAGTGAGAAAAGTGGATGGATGGTGCAGATCGGATGCATACATGCCAGTGGGCCCCATAGATTTTAGTGAGAAAAAGTCTCTTTTTCTCGATTCCTGCATAGAAGCTTTCACAACTAGGGCTGTACATGAACCGAGTTAGGTCGGTTAGCTCGCTTGACTCGACTTGAAAAAGCTCGACTCGACTCGGTTCGAAACTGAGTTCGAGCCGAGTCAAGCTGTTTTTGAGCTCGAAAAAATTTCGAATCGAGTTCGAGCTTTCCTGAGCTCGACTCGACTCGGATCAAACCCAACTCGAATCGAACTTGGATCGAACCAGTTCGGTGACTCGTTTACTTTGATATTGATGTTGCTCACCAAGTGTTTGATGAAATGACTCAACGAAGTGTCGGCTGGTGGCAAGGAAGGTCGGTGTATGAAACAAATACATCTTTTTCTTGATTTTGATGTTGCCTACAAGGTTTTTGATGAAATACCTGTAAAACGGCTGTTGTTGTTTTACATACAGTGAGAATTTGAAGGTGCAGTCCATGTGTTTGTGAAAATACTGCAAAGGTGAACTCAGCTCGATCTTGGCTTGAACTCAGCTTGAACTGGCCTGAGCTGCTGATTGAACCGAGCCGAGCTGGCTAGTCAGGCTCGAGGACCGAGTCGAGCCAAGTTTGAGCTGGGGTCAGCTAGTGGCCGAGCCAAGTTGAGCTGTGCCAAGCTCGACTCGGTTCAACTCGTGTACACCTCTATTCGCAACAAGCTTCCTGTCAACGTCAAGCCACCATCAAGTGGCTGCAGTTCCATGTAAATACGGAGGTAAGTACTAATTATCCATTTACAGCCTATTTATAGTGTAAATTACAAATTATGCAGGCCCTAGGAGGTATGGTAGAGGTAAGTCTGGTTTCAAAATTTTCAAGGGATAACTACCTTCAAGAATTTGGTGGGAATTCTATTGATCACATAGGTTGCCATAAAATTAGCTTCATGCCAATAAGACTAAAAAACTGACATGCTGGCCAATAAAGGCCTCGTTACCTCTATAAGAGGCAATGATTCTTCTATTCTGCAACACCATTTTGTTGCGAGATATAAGGACACAATGACATGGAATTCTACTCCATGTTCTAGAAAATGATTTTGTAAATCATGATGTAGATATTTCCTGGCATTGTTGAAATGAAGCACTTTATCTTGGTGTCATATTGGGTTAAACCTACCTTATTAACAATCTCGTAATTGTCAGAAGTTCATCCCTGAAATAAAACATTTGAAACCAGAAGTAGATATAATTGGAGCAGGTCCCCAAACATAAGAATCAATAAGGTAAATGAGCGAGTGCTTTTATTATTGCTAGCAAGACAAGAACTTCAGCAATGTTTTTTTATTTGATAAGTTTCACATTGGAAGTTGTGAATACTATCCAGAAAATAAATGCCATGATCTTCACAATTACCACCAATCCTCTTCTTCATTTCTAGATCCTGGATAATACAGTGAGAGAGAGAGAAAAAAAAACACAACACAAAAAGTTTTGTTGCTTGGTCAAAGGCACTAATGGATAACATGTTTGAGGGGGAAAAGAAAGAATATGAACTACTAACGGTATGGATAAAGACTCTGAAAGACGATAAGTTCCTTTTCCAATAACCTTGAAAAACGACCCATCTACAAGCTTAATATTGCCTGAAATGGAAGAAATTAGATGCAACCATTTTTGGCACTAGTCATATGGTCAGATGCTCCTGAATCAATGATCCAGGATGTATACAAAGACTGAAAAATGTGACTTGCAGATACAAGTATTCTTGGTTGCTCCCTGGTGTAGCAAAAGGAAAGGAAGCTTTAAGAGCTTCAATTGTTGCTGAAGATCACTGTTGGCTTTATCACTTGGGTCATGAGCAAAACTGCTTATGCTAGGATTAGTGAAATCTTGCTCCCCCTCAACAGTAATAATATTGACCCTTGGCTTTGATTGGAATTCCTTCGGGAGAAGACTTGAGTTTAGGATCAACCAATGTTCTCTGATGTACCTCCTTTTTCCACAGTGGGTGCATCTTAACTGTCCTTATCTTTAGATAGATCGTATCATTTTCCAGGTCCTTGTCCTTTGAATGGTTTGGAAACAATTGGCAGAGCAGATCACTCGGGAATAATGGAATTGCTCCCAATAGTGGCGGCCCGGCGACTAGCATGACCTTGAATGTAATTATATATTAATTTTAAAGGGGGTTAAGGAATCCCTCCCAAGAACCTTCTCCCATGAGAAAGATTGACAGTGTAAGACATGTTTCCACCAGTTGAACTGAGATATACAAGCATATAGGGTTTTCCATAGACATCTACACAGGAGATGCAAATGGCCATAAGAAGATAAAGCACTATAGAAGTTATTGCTACAGCACTCGCCTGATTAATTGGCCTCTATAAACTTTAAATAACAATGTGACATGGTTATCTATTCTGCACTTATGTCAATGAATAATAGAAGCAATTGAATCTAACAGTAGCATGCCAGGATCTCAATATCATTGAAGTGGTAATGTTTTCTTTGTTATTTAATACTGCAGGTATCAGAAGGGATTGATTTTTCTGATGAAAATGCTCGTGTGGTTGTATCCTTCATACTCTCTTCGATGTCTGCAGATGCTCTTATATGCTCTAAAGACCAATAATGTGGAATCTGAAATGTTCTGTCAGATTTAAGACATTATAATTTCAGATCCTGGTAACTGTTTTCCAGCAACCAACTGGAGCCCAATGACCAGAATTCACATGCAGTGTTAGTATAAAATTAAATGTATTTGTATGGCGTCCTTTTGATTACACATGTATTTATATATCTTTGTTATCCTTGATCAACTTAGGTAATTGTTGGCATTCCATTTCCGAACAAGTAAGCAATCTTTTTGGAATTTTCTGAAAATGATTTACCCGCTGCCCTTGATTTGATCTTGCTGACTGATTTAAACATGTAAACAGAAGTGACATTCAAGTAGTGCTGAAGAAGAGATACAATGACACGTATAAATCATCCAAAAATCTTCTAAGTGGGAGTGAGTGGTACTGCCACCAAGCATTCCGTGCTCTGAACCAGGCTGCAGGTATATTGTCTTTGGTTCTCTTATTTTATTTTTTATTTTCACAGTTCATACTCTGTGGCGATTTGCTTCTTGCATAGAAACCCATTTACTATAGGAGAGACTTAATCCACATAAGGTCACATGTGGCATTTGCAATCGCTCGATATTTTGCTTTCTCAAAGGATAGCAACAATAGTTTTCTTCTTGCTCTTCCATATCACCAAATATCCTCCCACAAATGTACAATGCATCAGTACCCACTAGTTGATCTTCTTTCATTTGATGACCCAGCTTAATCAACATCACAATACCCACTCAAGTTCTGCTGACCATGGTTAGAATATAATATGCATTTTCTTGAAGCAGAGTTAAGACACCAAAGGATACAATAAAATGCTTTAAGATGGTGAGAGCACTGAACGTGCATGAACTGGCTAACCATGCTAAATGCATATGCAATATTGGGCTGAGTAATTGTTAAGTAGATTAGCCTACCTATCAAACAACAATATCTTGGATAGTCAGAAGGTTTAGAACTTTGACAATGGAGACGATGGCTAACTTCAATAGGAGTCTTTTGGTCTTCCACCTAACATGCCAATATCTATAAGAAGTTCCAAGGACATTTTTCCAGATTAAAACATTTAATGCTTTAACCTTGCCTTTTCAGGGCACTTAATATTAACACAAGGACCTTTGAAATACTTTTTTTTTTGGCCTTACCATGAACGCCATAATTAAATGTGTGGAAAACCTGAACTCCGTTTTGTTGTGGTGTGTATGCACATGATGTTTGATGAATGATGCCATGAGATAATGATGCAGGACATGAAATTTTAAACATGATATGCGAGATTCCAGGCTTTAGATCATACTAGTTGAAAACAATTACACAAAATTCCACATCCCACATAAAGTCAAGTACTCAATCAAGTGGAATCTATGCGGGTCCAGGCTTACACATGCTAGGGCTGGATCAATTAAAATTATAGACCAAACAATACTCAAAGGAGAGTAGATTCAGCCACATATGCATAGGAATAATTTTCCCATTCCAAGGGATTCACAAGTTTCAATTCGGGAAACCCTAGGGTCGAAAAAAGGGCAAAGAAATTGGGAGTTTAAGACAATCTAGGGTTAGGGTTAGGGAAATTAGGATGGTTAGGTGAGGGGTTGGACAATGTATCAGAGGTCCCCTGAAATGCAACTAGATCCTCCACATTGAATGTGGAACTAATTCTCATGGAAGGTGGAAGATCTACCACATACGCATTGAGACCGTTTCATTTTATAATTTTGAATGGTCTAGTGCTACGCGTGTTTAATTTATGAATGGCTCCCTAAGGGTACCGTTCTGGCCTGATGCGGACCATCACAGAGTTCCCTACATTGAATTCCTTGAATCATTTATGTTGGTCTGCAGAAATTTTGTAATGTTCATTACTAGTATTGATCTTTTGCCTGATTTCTTGATGCAATGAATGAATGTGATGTGTAAAGGACTCTGCAGACTCTGATGGCCTATGGGACAGGGACATAGGGACAATATCAATAGGCTTCTTAGGTTTATATGTCTCAAACTGAATAGGAACAACATCACACCAAAATGTGTCTTTATATAATCCAAACTGAATAGGAACAAGACAACGGTGCGAGACTGGAATAAAAGTTTCATCAACCGAAGACACTCATAGGGTTAATGATGGGCTTCAAGCTTCAAGCCCAGATGGCTCACAGTGCTAGTTGATGCCACGTTGGCACAACTATCGTTATCCACGATCATCTTGCAGCTCTTATCACCACATTTTGTGTAAGTATCGGAGATCGTGTTGTGGCGCGAATCGTTGGTATTCTTTACTTGTGAAAAGGCGCAACACACAACTGCAAGGGTCGCGGACTCTTGCGCTCTCTCTTCCTCATCACTAGGGGTTTCTGCTGGCTCATATTCTTCCTCTTCATCGTCACTTTTTGAGGGTACTACTTCCGCTTACCCCTCAATAAAGAATACCTTAGTGCCCTCTTTCATGTCACACTGGTGGGTAAAGTGACCAAACCCCTGACATCTAAAACACCTAGTCGCATCGCTTCTGCGTGAGATAGATCCAACAACTTCTTTACCCTTATCATCCTTGGGCCTAGATTGAGAACTACTGGAAGGCTTGTACTGATATCCAGTGTCAGGTTTATCCCCAAAAGGGTTGGCCTTAGCGCCAGAATCACGAGACTCAAACTGCCTTCCCACAGATGCTTTGAGGTATTGCTCGATCTCCAACACTTCTTGATACATCTGTTCAAGAGTGTCCATATCCTTAGCGAGCAATTCTCTCCTAATGTCAGAATGGAGTCCCGTCTTAAATTGAGCAAGAGTGAGTACAAGGTCCTCATCCACTTCACATCGGGTCAAGTACTCTTTGAACTTCTCAATGTATTCAGCAACACCCATGAAACCTTGTCGAAGAGATTGCCATTCCTCAACCAACCTCAAGTGATAAGAGAAAGGGAGGTACTTCTCCTTAAGAGTTTCTTTCATTTCTCCCTAATGGACTATTGGGGTCTCCCTCGACCTTTCTTTTTTTCGCTCTACAATAGCCCAAAACCTCTTTGCTTGGTCCTGAAGCTTCATCTTGGCGAATCAGACTCGACGAGCATCCGACATGTCATACCACTCAAAATAGTGGTCCATATCCGCCAACCAATCTAGAAAAGCCTTAGGGTCCAAGTGGTCATCAAATGTAGGGGCTTCTACTCTAACTCCCTTGAGGAGTTGCGCATCTGGGTCATAATAATCATGATGCCCCTCACAGTGTGGGTGCACGGGTACGCGCCCATGACTAATTCCTTGGCTACCTCCATTCCTTGGTCTGTCCTCTTGACCACCTGCCTGAGATTGGGCATCTTCCCCAATGGTGGGGTTTGCCCGGGCGGAGGTCTCTAATTGGGTAACGCTCACATTAAGCTGTTCAAAGCATTGGTCCATACGTTGCTCCAAGCGCCTACCCAAAGACTCAAACTGTCTGGTTATATTGTTCATTGATTCTTGCAATTGCTCCATATTTAGTGTAGGGTGCAAGCCAAAACCACGACTAGTACGTGTGGGCATACAATTGCTCACTCAACTCAAAGACCCTCTAACACAACTATATGTACCTAAATGGGACTAAATGATCTTATTGGACTCTATATGAGGGAAGCTACACAATGCTACTAAATTCCAGTAACCTAACTGCCCAAAGAGTCTATCAACAGAAAATTCAGCCAAGAAATTTGGGGATTTTCTGACAGCAGAAAATTCAGCATCCCCTAATGTGAATGATGGGTCCTAAATAGCCCTATATGATGAGAGTTAATGCAAATTAAACGTAAGTAGACTAAACCCTAAACATGCAATACAATCTCCTATGAAAATCCTAAGCTCTGATACCAAATTTGATGCAGGACATGAAATTTTAAACATGATATGCGAGATTCTAGGCTTTAGATTATACTAGTTCAAAAGAATCACACAAGATTTCACATCCCACATAAAGTTAAGCACTGAATCAAGGGGAATCTATGCGGGACCAGGCCTACACATGCTAGGGCTGGATCAATTAAAATTATAGACCAAACGATACTCAAAGGAGAGTAGATTCAGCCACACATGCATATGAATAATTTCCCCAATCCAAGGGATTCACAAGTTTCAATTTGGGAAACCTTAGGGTTGAAGAAAGGGCAAAGAAATTGGGAGTTTAAGACAATCTAGGGTTAGCGTTAGGGAAATGAGGTAAGAGAGGAGTGAAAGAGAGGAGAGAGTGAACCTGAAGACCGCCCGTGCGTGTGGATACTAGGCCACGCCTGACGCACGTGCGTTGAGGGCAATCCGCACGTGCGTGGGGCCCACGAACTCAAAAACCCCCTCCTTGGGGCTGGTCGGCTAGGGTTGGACTACAAACCCCCCAAGTTTCGGTCCGATCCGACGTACGGTTCGTGCATGGTGCTCGCCGAAGTTTCAGCCCTCCTGTAGGGCCAGATTCCAGAAATTTGCTGTAGAGAAGGAACGGCTGCAAAATAACGATAGATTTGCAGGTGGAATGACTGTAGGAGGAGGAATATGGATGGTAGAAGGTGGGGGCGAATCGGGATGGGTGTGGCTTCGCACCACGGTACTTAGCCCTTCGAAGAAGGGAGAGTTTCGCACCCAATTAAATTTTCACAACTTAGAGAGGAGTAGGAAAATGCAGAAATTTTATTCAATCATCAATGAGAAAAAAAGACTACAAGGGGTGCCTATTTATTATAAAATCCTATACCCCAAAACTCGCGCCATGTGCGCACCCTATTACTTGGAGACGAAGTAATAAAAAATAACAACTAATCAAAGCAATCTAAACCGTCCATAATATTCCTAATAGCAATAATAAGCAAAACCCAATGTACTAGATCATCTCGAATAGTGGGCCACGATAATGAGATCCCATGGTAGGATTCACATGACGATCGGGTCCACTCCAAGGAGCCAAAACACAGTCCCCTAGCTAGGGGGTCCCCCTTGGACGTCGTCATCGATCCAGATCGATGGTGGGGCCCTCCACCTTGCATACGTGCGTAGAGGGCGTGCGTGTGCGTGTGATGTCCCCATCAGATAAGAAATAGGAGTGAAAAAGATTTGATTTGTACTCGGCATTATCTGATCTTAGAACAAACTTTTGCACCAAATTGAGTTTGGATTTGGACATGAAATTCTTTGAAACACATAAACACCTTAGAACGATCTTTCATCAAATATAACCATGTCATTCTAGAGCAATCATCTACAAAAAATGACAAAATATTTAAAGTCAGATAAACTAGAAATATGAACGGGCTCCCAAACATCTAGATGTATCAAATAAAAAGATTTATCACTAACTTTATCTTCACGGGAAAGGAAAGACACTTTGTGATGCTTGCTTAACTCACAAGCTTCACATTCTAATTTAGACACATAGGACAAAGACGGGATAGGAGGCTTCAAATTAGCTAAGGATGGGTACCCAAGCCTGGAATGCCATTGATCTGGAGAAATGTTAGCTTGCAATGCAGCTCCAGCTTCAGTCGTTTCATTCTCGAGATAGTAGAGTCCATTAGATTCATGCCCTTCAACAATCATCTTCCTCGTCTTTAGATCTTGAAACTCACAACAAGAAGGAAAAGTTTTGATAGAACAATTTAGGGATTTGGTTAGTTTACTTATAGATAATAGGCTCAATGGGAACTTTAGAATATACAAAACTGATGACCATGAAACATCTGATGTAGGACATACAAAACCCTCACCAGATACGCTAGTTGAAGTGCCATCGGCCAGGGTAACAGATAAAATGGGTGAAGACTGGACTAACTTGGGCAGTAAATTACGCTTACTGGTCATATTATCAGAAGCACCATAATCAATAATCCATTGAGTGCACTCAGATAAATTTCTCCAGATGTGGCCCATTGTAGATAGTTTGTGCCATTCAATTTCACTGATGTTATTTGGAGGGGCAACAAATCTGATGAGGATAAAATACTGCTCTTGGGATCATTTTTGGAATCCATCTGAATAATAACAACAATTTTCCTTCAACGCAAATTCTATAACAAACTGATGTACTAAATCAATACTTGATTCCGACCTTCAACTTGTCTCAATCAGCACAATAAAGGAGGGTCTTCACGAACTTCTTAATCTTCAGCCCTCAAATCTGATTTCATGCTTTAAGTAACGTAACGTATATTGCACACTAGATGAACGATGGCACTCTTTGTCCCATAAAGTGGGTATAATGCAAAAACGGGCCTTACACATACTTGTTAAACACAATTTCACCACCCATCACATGTGGGTACAACACTCAGAAGAGATTAGGTTAGATCAACCCCAAACACTTTAGGGTTGCCCACTAGAGAATAAAAAAAGAATAAAAAGAGAGGAAATAAGGTAAAGAAGAGAGATCAAGAAGCTAAACCCGGATCAAAGTTGCTTTGATACCATGTTCTCGATCTAGAAGAAGGAATGTAAGGGGGGGGGGAGAGAGAGAGAGAGAGAGAGAGAGAGAGAGAGATTTAATACTCACGCCGCCCCCACCCCTCTTGTTTTATTTGTGGGGCTTCACTTAAAATGGGAAATTACAAAAATACCCTTACACCAAGAAACATTAATAAGCATGCTACCATAGACTCAAAAGCTCATGTATACTCAACCCATGC
Source organism: Magnolia sinica (assembly GCF_029962835.1). Taxonomy (NCBI): domain Eukaryota; kingdom Viridiplantae; phylum Streptophyta; class Magnoliopsida; order Magnoliales; family Magnoliaceae; genus Magnolia; species Magnolia sinica. Next base: position 87,391,819 of record NC_080576.1, on the reverse strand, counting down.
ATAAAGACCGGACCCAAACATGTGTCCACACGTGTGATCATGTCACACATGTGACCATTCTAACATACACAAAAGATGGCACACTAGTATGATTGACTGGCCGATTGTAATAGTGATCTTTCTTGGTTTTCAGTATTCAATTAAGAAACTAACATGTGGATCCCTTTTGGATCATCCATGGGATATACTGTTTCTATTTTGGAAACCAAGGAGCACCTATTTATTCTCTCTCATTGGGACTCACTTTATATGCCTCAAAATTTTCCTGGGAGATGACCGAAGTCCCCATGAGGAACCCTTCGGTCAAGGGACTAACAAAATAACAACATAAGTGTATGCTCTCTAAATAAGACCGTAAGAGCGTTTCTTATGTGAATCTCCGTCCGGCCTGAGGAAACCTTTACATGTTTCTCTCTATAAGAATAGTTCGTTCCAAGGTATGAAGTAATCAAATGAAATGAAATTTATGGAATAGAAAAAGCCACGAGCCAATATCCGAGTACCAGGCGCTACGGCCCTGAAGTAACCCTTGCAATACTCCTAGGAAAAGCTTAAACAACCTTCAACAAAAGGGTGGTGGTATTGAGGAGAGGGGAAGTGGAGAAAGAAGGAAGAGAAAAAGAAATGAAGGAGAGGAAGTAAGGGCGTGGAATAGATTATTTGACATATTTGGTCAACTAAACACTTTTTATAAAATATTGATTAGAAAAAATGCCGAGCTGGCCTCATTTAACAAGATAACAACGAAGCCCATGATGCAGGACATGAAATTAAAATATGATATGCAAGATTTCAGGCTTAGATCATACTAATTCAGAAACAATAACATAAAAATTCTACATCCCACACAAAAGTCCAAACATTCAAGCAAAGGGGAATCTGTACGGGTCCAGGCCTACACAGGCTAGGACTGGATTAGTAAAAATTATGGACCAAACAATGCTCAAAGGAAAATAGAAATCAACCACACATGCATAAGAATCAGTCCATAATCCAAGGGATTCCCCAATTTCAATCCAAGGAACCCTAGGGTGAGAAAAGGGGCAAATCAAATATGGATAATGTAATCTAGGGTTAGGGTTTATGAAATTAGGTATAAAAAAGAGGAAAATAGGAAGAAACCTGAACCTGAGACAGCCCTTGCGTGTGGACAGTGGGCTAGGTGTGCATGCACGTGCGCTCGAGGCTGGCCGCACATGTGGTGGGTGAACGAATCCAGAAAAGGACTCCTTGGCCTTGGTCGGCCAGGCTTGGGCTGCAAAACCTCCAAATCTCACGTTGATCGGAGCTATGGTCTGGGCGTGGTGCTCCGTCGAAGTTTCAGCCCTCCTACAGGGTCAGATTCTAAAAACTGGCTGTAGAGGGATGGACAGCTGCAAAACAAATGGATTCGATGCGAAGATGGTTGTATGATGGATGAAATAAGATGGAGGGGCAGATTGGGATAAACGTGGCTTCGCACCACGGTAGTTAACCTTTCGAAAAGGGAGGGCTTTGCACCCACTTTAATTTTTCCACAACTCAAAAACTCAGAGAGCAGAAAAACCACGCAGGAATTTTTATTCAACTTCAATGAATTCAAAAGAACTACAAGGGGTGCCTATTTATAGGGAAAACCCTATACCCCTAAACTTGTGCCATGTGCACAACCTATTACTTGACGATGAAGTAAACTAAAATAAAAACCAAACAAAGAAATCTAAAGTGTTCATGATGTTCTAAATAATAACAATAAGCAAAACCTAAAATATGAAATTAATCCGACTAGTGGGCCACGATCATGAGATCCCGTGATGGGCTTTTCTTGACAATCGGGCCTGCTCTTTTGGGTCAAAACTTCGTCTTCTAACTAGGAGGCCCTCCCTGGACATCGACATCGAGCCAAATCGACGGTGGGGCCCTCCTTTGTACGTACGTGCGTAGGGGTGGCGGCGTGCGTGCATGTGTGCGCCTAATGTCCTCATCAGCCCACAGCCCACATGCATGTACATTGGCCTTTAACATTGGCTATGTTAAATAAGGCTAGGTTTGGGTCAACGAGTTATGGAGTTGGACTTGAACTTACCGGGCACATGACAAGGCGAAGAGACATGGCCTAGCAACATTTGTAATGGCATTTGGCGGCATAAGTTGGCCAGGGACCATTTGTCATTTGAATTTTGGGTGGGCCTTAAACTTATGAATTGCTTGAATTCAATCAACTGTAGAATATAGGCTAATATATATTTTTAAGAGAGATCGCGATAATTTTATTGAAAAATGTGCAGAGAATAAAAATATAAACCAATATATTATTATTATTATTATTATTAGTAGTAGTAGTAGTATTAGAGTGGCTCGGTCGGTCATCGATAGGCCACTCCTTATTCATGTGATAGGGTGGGGTTGCGGACCAACAATCCATAGTAGAGGGCTGGCACATCAATTGAACACGGTGGTTGAGGAGAGGAAAGGTTCCTTTTTGAGGGTACTCACGGGAATAGATCCAGTGGAGATGGGGTGGGGCCTGTAGCTCAGAGGATTAAAGCCCGTGGCTAGCAGTAGTAGTACTACTACTATTTTTATTTTTATTTTTTAAAGAAAGGTGGGGGCACACCACTAAACCATTATTTTACAATTGGATGCATATTACCATCTCCTCCTAGACATATAATTGAGAAACTGATGTAGAAGGGTCGATCCAGAAGCAAATAAATATGATTTATATGGCTAGACAATTTAACAAACACTTGGAGGTTGTAGTAATGATAAGAGAAATCAGGTTTACAAATCAGCATAAACCAATAATGCAACACAACAAATCCACAAGTCACTCTTATCTGTTAGGAAACAAGTCATCTAGGTTTGTTGAAATAAAATATTAATACTTACTGTACCGATGAATAAAAAGAGACAACGTAGAAATCCTTGCCCAACAATACCAAATAATATTGCTCCAATGCTGTTTTTCGTCCAATTGATCAATAGAAGGCCAAATAATGCTATTCCAACTCCCGACGGGAGGTGAACAGGCTCCAAAGCAATGTTGCAACTCCACGAACAACTATGGAATGGCGATCCTTGCATGCACCAATGGCTGCAACTGTCATAGATCGTAAACATTTGGTGCTAAGAGTGGTCGTAGGAATCCACCGTTCTTCCTCTATCACCAAGCCTTAGCTCTCCAACTCTTAAAGGCACATAGCACAATGCTAGGTGTCCCCTACTAATCTCCTTTTGTGAGATCTCTTAGGCCCATGGGCCAATTTTAGGGCATAATGGAGAAAAAGACACTTTAACACAATTTTTAGGGCATAATGGAGAAAAAGACACTTTAACCTACTTTACTTCTAACATCTCCAAAACTTGTGTTCGGGCATGAAGATGAACCTGGATTGAATTGCCATAGGAGGGAAAGTTGCTCGGGATTTTTCCCTAGAGGCTAGAGCTAACCATATTATTTTCACCATCATCTAAGACTTTTGCAAAATGACCAAAATACCCTTACCTCTTCTAAAAATTCCAGAAATACCCTTTGACTTCAGTGAAAGGTCAAGCTCAAAGGGTCTCAATTGACCAGCCCTTCAACACTACTGGACTCCTGAAAAGGGCCCTGACCATCATGTGCGCCAGGCCCTTCATGTTGACGTCACCTCTTCATGATGTTTTAAAATATTTATTTTTTAACAAATATATACATGTGGCACAAGATATCACCAAGTTGCATTAGAACCCTTTCCCTGTCCCACTAGAAGACTAATTCTTTTGACTCTAACTAGTTATAAAATGCTCTATCAGTACATACTTTCCATATTGACCAAATGACTGCTAGTAGAGAGAGCCTTCTACCTATCCGGATTTCCATGTCACATCAAGAAGAATTCATTGGTCCACCTCGGAATCACCTAGTATACACCAAATATTTTGAAGAAATTCCACCATACTGCTTTTGAGACTACAATGTAAAGAAAGTGGTCAATGCTCTCCCCACTTTTTGAGACAGCAATAGTGACTCATAAACATGTCCTTGTACCTCGAGTTGTCAACAGTCAGAAATTTGTCCCTCCCTGGTAACAACTATAGGCAGTGACATTAGGACCATGGTACTGCAAAATGTGCATCTCTAGAGTTGGCAATGGCATGTTTGGTGGCTCTCTCGAATAGCACAGAGAACAATCTGACCGAGAATATCCAATTTTCATAACTTAGCCGTAGAGTGTCACCTTGACATGGTGGAAGTCATCAGTTTGAGCCTGATTAGCCAACAGCATTTACCCCTTTCCCCAGTACATTCTTGGGAAGCTTTCAAAGCCATCAGATTCTTCATCATCGAGGGCTCGTCTAAATAGCAGTGATCAAACTAATTGGTCTCATAAAATATTGTAAGACTCAAAGGCTGCACCTCTTTCTCAGGACCACTTTGTACCAACTAGATCCCTGTAGATGTTAAAAAGGTCGTCATTATAGCCCACTTGTCCTCCTAGGATTGAAATCAGTTCCACTCACAATTTTCCCACAATAGTTGTGGAAAACCTTGGTTCCACCTTAAGAACATAATAGATGTTCCATGGAAGGCCATTTTATATGTAATATTAGTGTGGTGACTTATTATCAAATTAAAGGGATAATATCAAAATCTTATATGCACTGCGATCACTAGTTTATTAAGGGCCTGAAATGCTAGCTAACCTATGATTTTGTTAGACCTCATATGTTGTTTTATGCTCAACCATAATTTGCAAACATAGGCATTCCTTGTTTACAACATAAACACTCATTGTCCTCTACTTGAATCGTGAATACTAGCTCTTCATCCCAAGTTACTACAATTTAGTTAAATTTTGTTGCCTGATCTATTAACATGATGTGATTTCATTATATATACACTAACATCCTTTTCCTTTTTGTAGGTCGTTGCATACGACATCGATTTGACTATGGGGCCATCATTTTAATAGGTACTACTTGTCTATTTCATTTGCTAATGCATACTACGCTTTATAATGGCATCTAAAAATTGTTCACCATAGGAGCCGCCAATACCAAACTTTCTAATTGTAGTGATATGGGGTGCTAGCCTAATCAAAAGTTTTTGACATGTAGGGCTATGCATGACTAATAACTAGTATTTTCCCTGTGATTTGTCGAAGGGTTGTACCTTGTTCAATATAGAAAGCTTGTATATCTGCGTGTTTATGATTTGGTGTGACCACTAGCTAGTTCAAAGTATGGGTATTTGAAGTTATGACCTCATAATACAAGTGTGTCCTTGTATTATTTTTGTCCTAGGAATGTATAAATCAACTAATAATGATAAATAGGTGGAAAATGGAAACTGAATTGCATGCACCTATTCACACCCCAAGTATAGGGTTGTGATGTAGAAATAAACTCGGTGAGACCGAGGTCGAATCCCAAGGGACTGAAACCTGTACGTAATCTGAAATTAAGTAGAACTAGAACTAGACTAAGATGAAATCTAAATCGAATGAAATTAACGGAATAACGGTGAAATATTTATCTAAAACTTAGAGAAATTAGAGGTAAGAAACTAGGGATTCAGAGGATCCACTTGTAGAGATCAGGGAGATCTTATGCTCGAGTCATGAACTCAACTAGACTTATCCCCTCTCATCCAGTTGAAGGGTGTAACCATGAAAATCAAAACTGAACTTCCTTTGATCTAGTTTTCAAGAGATGAAAGGTATAAGAATTAGAATGGATTCCGTCACCAAACCATGCCCAGAAGACAAAGTAAAAACAGGATTAAACCAATTGGTAACCAATCAACAAGATATATGAAGGTTAGGAAGGGTTCCGTCATCCAACCATGCCCAGGAGACGATGGTGAACAACAGGGCTTCCTGACGTCATAATCAAAATAAGGAAAGGAACATGCTCAAAGCTATCGCAGACCCATTGTAATTTCAATCACAACAGACCATTAAAAACTGAAAACATTTCCCATAATTAAACCAAATTTACGATTAGTTCAGTCTGAACAAAATGCACAAACACAAAGTCTCCCCATCATGCTACAAGCTTCACCTCTTAGCCCTAGCTAAGAGGTTTAGCCTAGCATAGACGTGATTAGGCTAAACATCTTAAAAGAAAACTATTAAAATTGAGAAGAATAGGGAAGAAACAGAACCAGCCGGCCGAACTCTCTCTCTCTCTCTCCTTCTTGCTCTTCTTGGCTTCCAACGTCTCCAAGATGATCATCTACGGCCCTCTCTCTATCTCTTTTATAGGCAACCGAAGTCGGTTTTGTGTGCGAGAGGCGGTGTTTCCTTACGCAGCCAAGAAACTGTCTGCGTAAAGCTGTTTATGCAGCTAAGAAAACAGACGTGAACCTTCTGCTTTCCTTGCTTTATTTCCTAAAAATTAACGTCACCTGGGACGTTTTTGGACGGCCAATATAATGGATGGATTGGATCTTTTCATCGGCCAGCCATGGTGGCCCACCTAGATTGACAGATCCGGCCGCAAAACAAAGCTTACGCAGCTCTGTTCGCGTTGGTGAGATGGTGGGGCCCACAAGATCGGTGCCAATTAGGAAATCTAGTCCAACCATTGTGTTCGCCTCGAAAAACCGTTCGGGCATGGTGGTTTTTGGAGTGAAATCGGTGCGGCTTACAAGATCTTCTACTCCGCCGTCCATCCTGCGTTTAACGGTTGGGAACATGAAGACGCTTGCATGGTGGCAAAAGGACACCTAGGCGTTGGTCTTGGCCGTCCTACGGATCTAATAGATGGTCTAGATCTGCCGTTTGAACGATGTGTGGGCCCCACAACTCAAAACTGGATGGACGCTATCCGTCCGCTGGACATTTTACGTAGGAGAGACGGGTCAGCCCGTCTTTGACCGGGCTGACCGTCCGATGCACAGCCGGTGCGTGTACACCATGTATACGCATTGTACATGCAGGGTCCACTGTGATGCTTGTGAGAAATCAGCTCCGTCCATCCGTTTTGCCAGCTCATTTAAGACATTGAGTCCAAAATTGAAGCGTGTCCAGCAATCAGGTGGGCCCCAGATTGCTGATATCGGGGCTGATCTGTCCGTTGAGCCACTTCCAGAGGGATCCAATGGTTGAAATTTTACGTGTATGGTTAATTTAGGGTCTTCAGGCCATTTGTAAAGTTTCGAGCCGAACGGATAGTGAGAACCCTGTGATCTCGCATTCTGGACCCTTTTTAGGCCACTTGAGCTTCAGTTTCTTGATTTTCTCGGATCTCTGGCATGTAAATCCATCGATCTCGGTCCCCTGGGGTTCGTCCCTTGCCTTGGTGACATCAAAGCATTAAATCCATGCTTTTCGCACCCTGTTTCAATCCAAGCTCGTAAATACACCTTGCATCACAAACACGATTAAATTAGGCCGTTAAACAATACCATGTTCGTAAATCTAGGCCATAATTGGGGTCTAATATGCAATATTTGACCCTCAACACAACCCCCAACCAGCATCTTGCTAGTCCCGAGCAAAGTATGTGAAAAATACGTTGAGAATTACAGGAGAATTTCTCAAGTGATTTTTGAAAAACTATCTAGATCCCAAAATTCTAAGGTTCATGAATGTTGGGCATTACTTTCTCAGGGACTCAAGCGCACGGTAAACTTCATAATCAAGTTCAATGTATTAACCCATCAATTAGAAAAAATTCTAAACATTGAGTTCCATGGGTGTATAGTGTAAACCCGGCTTACCATCATTAAGAGATCCAATCGTCAATTTCCATGATAACATTGACAATCAAAAGAGCATTCAGGACAACCTAAACCAGAACTTGCGTTACAGTTCTTCTTTTCATTCTTCCAGCTTTTGATTTTTCCATCAAGGGGGAGGGGAATCAAATCCATACCTATAGGGAGCAAACCTATGGTGAAGATCGTACACCCAACCCTTTCCTGATGACAACTGTTTTTAGCTGGGTATTCTTTTTCTTTTTTTTTTTTTTTTTCAAAACTTCTTTTTCTTTTTCTATATTCTTCTTATTGAACATGATGGACAAATTCCCCAGGTTGGTTCCTTCCATGCTTAATGATCACCAAGTTACAATTCAATATCGAACTGAAATCTTAATGTGTAAGCAAGATGTGTCCTATGAAATCATGACTCAATCAATGTTTAAAACTTCTAATCATGGATTAACAATTCGAACTTAATTGTGAAATCTAATAGATAACTGAATCCAAGAGTCACAAATTACCAACATCACGTATCTTGTAATTCTAAATCAAGGATGACCGTCAAAATCACATCGAATTTACAAGAAATTTCAGAAAAATTTTGAAAAATTTTCACAAATTTCTGCCTCCTTAAGACCAAGAAAACACTGATTAGGCAACCTAATCTCCCACCCCCAACCTAAAATCGACATTGTCCTCAATGTAAAAGATATGAGCATGCAATGCACATGGGACAACGAAAGTAAAGGAAAAGTGATGGGAAGATAGTACCTGGATGACGAATCGAGAGACTTTTCCATTGAGATCTCAGCTTGAGAGCGGGTCAGTACGAGAGTGAAACACGAAAATCAACTATCCTAAAACAACGTATCAAGCAAACTAACCTAACGGCATAAAACTGTCTATCCTAGAACAGCATAAAGCAAACTATCCTAGTCCTATGAAAGCGATAAACCTACCTATACCTCCATCAGACTAGGAGATCAATCCTGGTAAACAGGATCGGTCAGAGGCATGGACATGTCCTCTGAATCAAATTTCTTGACAAATGGTTTTAATCGATGTCCATTTACTTTAAACTCCTTGCCATTGTCGAGATCTCTTATCTCGACGGCCCCATGAGGATAAGTAGTGACAATAATGTAAGGGCCGGTCCAACGAGATCGAAGCTTACCCGGAAAGAGATGTATTCGTGAGTTATACAAAAGGACTTTCTGACCTGGCGTGAATGATTTCCGCAGAATATGTTGATCATGAAATGCCTTCATCCTGTCCTTGTAAATTCTCGAGTTCTCGTACGCGTCATTTTGGATTTCTTCAAGTTCATTCAACTGAAGTTTGCGTAACGAGCCAGCGTTGTCCATATTGAAATTCAGATTTTTAATCACCCAATACGCTTTATGTTCCAACTCCACAGGTAAGTGATAAGCTTTCCTATAGGCAAGTCTAAAGGGAGACGTTCCAATAGGGGTTTTAAAAGCAGTACGGTATGCCCATAAGGCATCGGTCAATCGGGTTGACCCATCCTTATGATTAGGGTCAACCGTTTTCTCCAGGATATGTTCGATCTCCCTATTGGAAATCTCAGCTTGTCCACTTGTTTGTGGATGGTATGAGGTGCGTACCTTATGAGAGATACCGTATTTCTTCATTAAGCTTTCGAATGGTCTATTACAAAAGTGTGAGCCTCCATCACTAGTGATGGCTCGAGGTGTTCCGAACTGAGAAAGGATGTTCTCTTTTAAGAATTTAATGATTGTGCGATGGTCATTGTTTCGGCACGGAATCGCTTCGACCCATTTAGTGACATAGTCTACAGCGAGCAAAATATACAAATTTCCAAAGGATTGGGGGAATGGTCCCATGAAATCAATGCCCCAGCAATCAAATGCTTTTATGATAAGGATGGGATTCAAAGGCATCATATTTCGACAGGACAATGCTCCCAATTTCTGACAACGCTCACAAGCCTTGCAAAACTTATGAGTGTCCCTGAACATAGTGGGCCAATAAAAGCCACACTGCAGAATCTTGGCCGTGGTCTTTTTAGTAGAAAAGTGACCACCACAGGCCTGTGAGTGACAGAAGGAGATGACACTCTGATGCTCATCGTCTGACACACATCTCCTTAGGATTTGGTCTGGGCAATATTTAAACAAATATAGATCGTCCCAGAAAAAGTTGCGCACCTCGGTAAAGAATTTTTTCTTATCTTGTGCAGTCCAACGTGTCAGTATGGAACCTGTGGCAAGATAATTAGCAATATCAGTGAACCAAGGTGAATGGGAGACTCTGAACAGTTGTTCATCAGGGAACATGTCATTGATATGGGTCGCCTCAAGGGAATTAGAGGTATTAAGGGGAGAAAGGTGATCGGCCACTACGTTCTCTACTCCCTTTTTATCTTTAATTTCTAAATCAAATTCTTGGAGTAGAAGGATCCATCTTATCAAGCGGGGCTTAGAATCATTCTTAGAAAGAAGATACTTGAGTGCCGTATGATCTGTGTAGATAATGATCTTGGATCCGATCAGGTAGGACCTAAATTTGTCCAAGGCGAACACTACGGCTAAGAGTTCCTTTTCCGTAGTCGAGTAGTTCACTTGGGCAAGATTTAGAGTCCTACTGTAACGCCCTGAAAATCGGGGGTCGAGTAAAAGTCCAACTCCCGAGTTCCAACGCATCACTTATGTAACATATTTAATGATGATTAAATGTTGTCTGTATTAGTGCATAAAACATGAATAAGATTAAGCCAAATCAGCAAAACATAATCCAGGGACAGTTGTAATACGCAAGCGGAAGATTAACTCAAATATGTATAACTTTACAAATCAGTATAAGTCCCCAAAGTATGTATGCATTGCCAGGTCAATAATTACATGTATTGTTTCAAAATATAAAATGTCAAAAATGTAATAGTCCACTACAAGTATAACCCTGAAGCCCCGTCGATTCAGAACGGTCTACGAGAACTCGCCTGAATACTGCATATATGAGAATGCCTCCTCATCGTCCTCAAAGTCTGGCTCCGCCTCGCAGGCTACGCCATCATTTGAACCTACAACAGAGTCTGGTTGGTGTTTAAGACACCGTCCCGTAACGTGGGAGTGAGTGATCAACTCAGTGGAACAATAAAGCAAAGGTTAATATGTTATCAATTCAGTCAAGCAGTAATGATAAAGCAATACAATCGAACATCCCTAGATACTCTGATTAATGCGGGAATGGTATGTATAAATGATGCATGCCCTCGCCTGCACTCCCTCAGCGATCTTCATCTAACGGTCGTGCATGTCAGTCACTTCCTCGTGCTCTCTACACATCGCCAAACGGCACATGTGTATGAATATGATTACCAAGTTCTTATTAGTCCTTTTTATACAGTAGGATTGGGAAGCTAAGGTACCTCCCTTATATCAATTCCCAAACAATGATCCATTCTATGGTCGTCAGTCCTAGTAATTCTCGTACGATATTGTGGTTCTAGGTCGCTGCAAAGGGCTCGTCACCTTATCAGTGCAGGCCTAGTGTACTCTTGTTGCTACGTAAGGGCTCGTCGCCTCTACGCAGTCTTAGCGTACGCTCGAGGTCACTACAAAGGGCTCGTCACCTTATTAGTGTAGGCCGACAGCTCGAATACAATATCCCATACCACCGTATTCGGCTCACGAGACTGTGTTGCTCACTGGACACTACGGGGAGGCTCGTCACCCCAGCGAAGCCCGACAGCTCGACCACAGTGTCCCATACCACCATGCCCGGCTCATGAGTCTTAGTGGATCGAGGTACCAAGGTTAAAGGGGTTTTCATTAGTGAGTTTGGTATCTTAGATTCAAGCAGTAGTGTCCATACATGGTGAACATACATCGGGTCAATCGGGTTACTTGACGAACTCGACTAGTACGAGCGCACGTTGAGTTAATCGACATGAAGTGCGTAAGCACTCCGTGTGGCCTAACTACTGCCAACATCCCAAGTACGGCTCGGATTCATTGATCACGTCCTATGTGGCGAAATCAACCTCAGCCACCTATTCAATGCCTGTTACCGATTGCCTGGACTATTCCGTAGTCCCAAACACATTCAATTATAACAGATAATCATACAAGCTAATCAGAACAGTAATGGATCAACAATTCCAATCATACAAGCATGTGAGCATTTGATGGATTTCAACTTAAACTTGAATTCACACATATGCAGTCCCTAAGTAAAACAGACAAAGAATATAAGTTACATGGAGGAAATCATACACTTCGTTAAGGTAGTTGAGAATCTCTTCTCAATGCCCAT